>NW_022987714.1:15300582-15398082 GCF_902827165.1 Trematomus bernacchii | reverse complement strand
GGTTAGTATGTTTTTATTTTTGTGTGACTTTTGTGATTCCAAACTTACCCTTTAAAACACCAAAGTCACAAATAAAAAAAGAAGCTGACGGCCATCTGCTGTAGTAATACACTAACTATAGAAACTTAAGTCATACAATCCCACTTTACACAATTCTTAATATCCTCTTAACCTTAACCAAACGTGCTTCTGTTATGTATGGAGCTCTGTCTGTGAGTTGTCTTTATGTGGCCCCCCATTTAATAGAACCCATCACTAAAACTTAAAATAACTGTTACATTTCTTTGTTGTCTCACATCGTCACATGGTGGTTCAAAGGTTTCATTTTGAATTGCATGCCTCAGTTAGGCAGTGTGTCATTTTGTCCTCGTGTTGACTTTCTTTGTTTGTTCTCTCCAATATTCTGCCTCTGTTCCAGCGTCAGAGAGAGCTGTTTGGAGCATGACCATCTGATCAGATTAGCAGAGATCGTGTCTATCTGTCCCAGTCCGATCAAACTGGAGTAAGGACACCTCCATCGCCAGATACATTCATAATTTAGCTATTGTCATATAAAATGCTTCTCCAGAACTTTCACTTTGGAGGAAGAAAAAAACAAAAAACATGTATTTAAAAACAAAACTGTAGTTACCTTAAGGAAAATGCTTTGTGTTATGAAACATTCTTAAAACTACTCAATTAATTACCACTTAACACAGGGTTGGAACACACTTATCTTTTTTTTTACTCAAGAGACTGACAAATATAATTTTTTCATGTAATATTGACACATTGAACATAAATGCATCAGAAGAACCCTTAGTTGTTTCAGGTTGTCCTGTTGTTTATTTTCTTACTCTGTGCTTGCTCCACAGGTTCAAGAACAATATGCTGGACTCTGATTGGATAGCAGATTTTGTGAAACTGTTAAACAGCAGTCAGAGAGGAGTCAGTGTCAGGTAATAAAGAACACAGTGATGCAGCCTGTGCTATTAGGTGGAAATATGTTAGCTGTAGCCTTCCACTTCAACACTAATGTTGCACTGCTGGAATACTGAGCTGTATCTCACTTCCCTTTCTTGTCAGTATTGAGGAATATTGGATCAGATCTGAGGAGGCTGTTAGTTTGCTGTGTCGCTGTCTGGAGCTCAGCAGCAACATACACACTATCAGGTGAGATAAGCAAGCAATCACACATGTTGGAAGATATTTTTTTGTTTAAACTCACTGTAAAATGTCCCGCATCGCCATTTTTCTGCTAAACACATTTACTTTGCAGGGTTAACAACACTACGCTACACCTGTCTTTGATGAAATCCACTGAACTCAGGTACAATATTTAGGTTGCCTATTTAAATTTGTACGAGGAACTAAACTGGCAATGAACAGTCTCAATTTCATACTGATGCCTCCATATGACCTACATAAGTATGGAAGAAAAATGATTGGCTATTTCTACACACTTATTCTCAATGTGTGTGGGAGGCAGACTGTAAGACCGTGCTGCAGTAAAATCTGAGGTTTTCTAAAGGGACCCTGGTTTTTGAAAACACTGAAACCTTTGTCCAGAGGGGGCGGGAAATCAACACAACATCAAAGTCCTCCTGCTCTTTAATATACTGTATTCAATATTCAAAGTGTGACATCTGCTGGTTCGTAAACTAGTTTTGAAGCTAGTAAGGTGTATGATGGTTTATGCACTGAGGCTATTCAGTGAAATAGGAGACAGATTGTCTGTTTTTCGAGGGGGGCATGCAAAAAATGACATATTGAATTAAGTATTTTTATCTGAATAAATGTTAAACTTTAACTGTGAGCTATGTGTTACGCATACAAATATGATACATATCTTTGGTTTATGTGTGTTTGTGTTTTCAGTGAGGACTCTGCAGATCTGAATCCATCCATGGCCACAAAGAAAATAAGGTACCTTTTTTTTTTTTTTTTACTCAAAGTAAATACCTCAAAGTGAAGCAAAGCTGCATTTAAATCCCATAATTACAACTTCATGGTGGCTTTCCTTCCGACAAAGTGTGCAAATGCGACATAACACCATTAACATGTGCAGCACATAACTTGCTGGCAGTTATAGGTGTCAATCTCTCCTCTCCGTCTCCCCCCCAGCCTCGTGGACTGTGCAGTGGAGGGGCACCACCTTGCATCTATGGAGAGTATAATCACCAAGTGTTCTTCACTGACAGAGCTGGAGTTAGTACTCTCTATTTTCTGGTTATAAATATGGCATGCACATAGCAGTGTTCAAGGAAGACATTTTTGTCATGTTTGTTGTGATTTTTCACAGTTTGTCCCACAACAGCCTGGGTGCAGAGGGAGCTGAGTTTCTCTGTTCTGTCCTGCCCTTGCTGCCAAATCTCACTTCTCTCAGGTGGGACATTTTTCCCATTTTGACGCTTTTACTCTTGCCTGCTTTAAAGTTCTAGCATGACAACCATCTTCTTTTGTCTTCTGCAGTATTGGTTCCAAAGAGACTTGTGTGACTGTGGTTGAGAAGCTGTCAGAGGCCTTGCTGCAGGCTAAAGCCATTCAGTGTTTAAAGTGAGCAACAAACACATTTTCATCACAACAAAAACCTAGCGCTGAATGGATAGCGTACATCCAGCACATTATTTGTGTTATGTTAATGAATTTAAATGTAATCTTCCGTCTCCCAGTCTATCAGGTCATGTGATAAGTGACTCAGCAGCCCATGTTATGACCAGAATCTTGCCCACTTTGAGATCACTCAAGTAAGCTTTGAACATAATAACACTCCTCCACAAGGGAACATTATTTTCATTGATCAATCGCCACCATGTCAAAGAAATAAAGAGCTCATAATGTGGAACTTACTCATGGGGATTGTGTAATTTGTAATTCTAGCCTCTCTCACTGTGAGTGGTCGGCGGCAGGAGGGCTGCAGCTCCTCGAGGGACTGGGAGAGAGTGTCCGCCTGGAAGGCCTTTGGTAAGACTTATACTAATGATCATGTGTACACAAATGTCTGAATACACTGAAGAAAAAGTGGTTTATAATGAGGAAGGGATTTAGCATTTATTCACTTTCACTTACTCCTTTCAATGTCAATGTGTCTTTGATTCAATGCCGTGAGGTTCAAATCAATCTGTCAACCGTGTCCGGGCCGGGTGAGGTTTCCCGTGTTGTGTCAAATTAAGCCGCAGTTATGACAACTGTTAAAAGGCAGTTGCTGTGAGGGTGGTTTAGTTTGTCTAAGGCATTACGCTTTTTACTACTGGCATTTGCATCTAGGCCTCAAATGTCTTACAGGTAGTGTTCGTTCGTAAAGATCTCACTGATCAATCATAACGTTTTCCTTGCCATTGATTTATTTTGCAGCATTCAAAAATCTAATCTAATCTCAATCCCACTGTAGATTTTTGATTGTCTATGCTAAAAGTGAGTCGATATGTTTTTTTCCTGTTTTTGTTTCTCTATGTTTATGTGTGCGCCCCAAGTCTGGACTCCGTGCAGCTGAATGAGGAAAGCCGAGTGGGTCTGGCACACGTACTGAGGAATATCAAGTCCATCCGAAGTCTCAAGTAAAAAACACGATAGAACTCCTGACCTTTTCAAATCATTAAGAAGACTAATCCAAAACCGCGCGGCCTGTGTATAGCTATTCATTATGTAGGTTTAAGTATTTTATTACACAGTCAGGCCCACCAAGCTATTCCAAGCGGACGTCTTTATGTGCTGCTTAAGTCACACTCATGTACTTTCTTACACATATCAGGTACCCTTCTTATAATCCGGTCTATTTAAGATCTGCTCTCACATTGCAGTTGCTGATGCTGCAGCTGCTGTTGCTGCACTTTCTATAATTGGGGGGGTGGGGGGATCGCCTGCTCCAACTGTCCCTCTGAGAAATATGCTATTCCACATTCTCTCATAGTGTTAACTTGTAAATAGTTACTCACTGATGAGCTGGAGGTCAGTCATCGGCATACACTGCTCCTCTCAATGTTGTTTAGACAGCAAATAAATACTCATCATTCTTACATGGATACAAATCCTCCACGCATGAAAGATGTCCACAACTTGTTTGGAACCTATGCAAGGATTTTGTTGCAGCAGTTGTGACCTTTGATTTGTGCATTGTGAGTGTGTCAGGCTAAATAAACAATGGGACCATTAGAAGTCAATGGGGTGCTAAATGGAAATGGATGATTAAAATGACTTGGTCTCTGCATTTAAAATATCCGTTTTATGAGCAGTGGGCAGCTATTATACCACATTATGCTGCTGTGTGTCCAGGAGGTGGACTGGGACCCCTCAAAGTGCCAGTCCTCACTCCGTACTCCGGACCCTCTGTTTCCCAAGCCAAGTCCCTACAGACTAGTTTCTTCGGCCCAATACAATCAAACCAATGCAACCAGATTGCTTGTCTGAGCAGTAATGTTGAGCTTTCATGTGTACATATTGTGTGTCAGGCTCAATAAGACGGCCACAGCAACAGGACCATCAAAAGAAAACGAAGTGCTACATCTCCTAGCTGCCACAGAGGGACTAACACTAATGGAGGAGATAGAGTGAGCATGCTAGCACATAAATAAATGTGATTTGAATATTTATTTTGAAATATATCAGTGATGTTGGATGTGTTCTTGCTGTCAGGTTGAATGGCTGGAGGATGGCTGACAGAGGAATAGAGCAGCTTAGCAGATTTCTTCCAGCCTGGACGGAGCTCAGGAAGATCAGGTAGGCAGTAGGGGTGAAGTCGAATTTGGTCCATTACATAACATTATATCTGATTTAGCTGATGCTTCTACCCAAAGTGACTCACAATAAGTGCAATAAACCACAAAGTTTAAGACTCATTCAGAATAGCAATACAAATGCAAATACATTCTATTAAAGAGGATATATTCTGCTCATTTTTAGGCTCATATTTGTATTTTGTGCCTCTACTTTGACATATGTACATGCTTTAATGTTCAAAAAGCTCTTTATTTGTCTCATACTGCCTGTGTTGCAGAACCTCTTTTCACCCTCTGTCTGAAACCAGAGGATTTTAGCCTTTGCAGACCATTTACATGTATAAAAACCTATATACAGTAACACACAGGCGAGGGAAACCCCAAAAAGCATATAGGGCCTCTGTAATATTAATCCAAGCCATTGGAAGTGGTTGTGCTTAAGTCTCAAATGAACTAAAACCCTTTAAATATTGTGTTTTTCTTTACAAATGTAATCACAAATAGTACATTTTCACAAATAGTTATTTTGTAGAAACAATTAAAAAACTCATATTAGCTGGTGTTCCTCATTGTGAAAGCAGTGTATGAATACTCTATGGTAGCGGTTACCAACCTTTTTCAACTCAGGGCCCACTTAAGAATCTAAGAAAAATGTGCGGCCCACATTCAACCATAAACAATATGGAGGCTAAATAAAGTTCTCAGAGTACTTTTTATTTTAATTAGAAAAGGAGCTGGCTATCAGTAACACACAGACATTTGTATTACACGGTTTAATTGAATACTCAGCGACGTGCAGTCAGGGGAGGCAGGGGAGGCAGCGCCTCACCTGTCATACTCCAATGTAACGGGAAAAAAACTAAATAATAATAATAATAAAATGTCTCCACTGATCTGTGTTGTAAGTGTGATTTCTGTATGATTCCAATCGCTTTTTATAGTTAAAATCGGCAAATTTGCCGAGCTCCGCTACAACTACATGGGAGCGATGAGAAGTGAAGCAGGGACGAGCTCTGCCTCACGTAACCCCACATAAACTGACTGGAGCGCGGGCACTAATTTAGCGCGGGCACTTATTTTGTGAGCGCGCTCCAGCCAGTTACTGTGGGGTAAGTGAGGCACAGATGAGCTCTGCCTCACCTCAGATGCGTCACCCCACAGAAACTGGCTGGAGTGCGGGCCCTAAGTGCATGCCTGTTACCATCTCACTGTAGGTCACAAATGTAATGTTTGTAGATCCCTTTATTACATGTGTCCTCGCCATCCATAGTCTCTAAATAACTTATTTCACGTATATGATATTATTTAGGCTCGCTGGTCTCATCATACAACGGCACTGAACCTCTGCCGCACTGAAGGGGGCGCACGTGAGCCCACAGGTTCTTGTTGCTACTGTTATTCTACGCAGAGACGGTAGACGCAAACAACAAACTAGACTTTTGAAACTAGAGGAAAATAAGGAGGACTTTTACAAAAAAGTAATAGAGATTGTTGTCCAGAAGGATAGCATGGACTTCATCTTCAAGTCAAGGTAAGACCACATTTGTAATGAAAATGGGATCTTACTAAGAAAGAACAATCCAATATTTAGATTTTGGGTATCCTTTTGTTGAACAGTCTGTTTAAAATTATGAAAATAATAAGAATATTTCGATATAGCTCAAAATATAGTATTTGTAAATCTGACTCTGAAAGAGTCAGTGCCTCACCAGCCACGAACCTCACTGCACGTCACTGTGAATACCCGATTCTGATTGGTCGATTCAGAACATGTAACACGTTGTTAATCCAGTAGTACAGTCCGCTGTCAAGGACTGTAATGACCGTTGCTAAGGAGGATCACGAAAGAAAAAGGAAAAGAGGTTCAAATAAAAAAAAATCTTAATAATGAAATGTTTCCACACAAATCATAATGTTTTGCAAATTATTTCGCGGCCCACTTGCAATGCCTTCGCGGACCACTAGGGGGCCGTGGCCCACAGGTTGGGAACTGCTGCTCTATGGTAATAAGAGGAGCTGCAATCTGCCTTGGCCATTCTCACACAGTAGTACTAGAAGTGTAATACAAGTATGCGTGTGACCTTTTACAAGTTGTTTTCTACATTTACTCTTGATTGCTATGTGGGTCAGGGGTCTACAGCTTTGGGGGAGGGGGGTGCTAACTAACTAAATCCATTGACTTGTGTACATGACCGGACTTTCAGAGGGCATTCTTTACTGCTGCCAAGTTCAATGTTTGTGATAAAAGTCTCATATTCTTAAGACATCATTGTTTTATTCATTCCTCATGTTTCAAATCCAATATGCATGCTTGAATATAACCATAGCTAAAACCATATCAAATCAAACATTAGTATAGAATACAAAAAAGTATTTATTAACTAAGGAGCTACTCAAATGACAATCTGTCAATTTACATGTGTCACATCTTTCACAATTATTTTACGCCGCTGTGTATGTTCCAATATTATTTATACTATTAAATATATATATATAATATTTTTTAATTATTTTCCCTGTTGTGAGATCTGTAGTGAATGTACCCTTTAAATACCTGCATGGCTTGGAATGGTCTCTAATGCGCACCCTCTCCACTTTATATTGTACACTAGTATACATCATACATGTTATTATAAACCTGCAGGTAATTATTTTATGGTTCTTAAATTGTTGTTGTTCCTAAGTGTGATAAATGATAGCATAATCTTTCGTATTTTTGGCCGGTGTTCAATTATGCTGATGGTAAAGATCATATGCATGCCCAGCCTGATCATCCATGTGTGAAGTTTTTTCTTTACGAGCGCCAACGTTACATTTAGCATCAGGTTTTTACTTTCAACCATGGGACTGACAGCCACTGGGTCTTCCAGCATTAGGGGTTGTATTTATTTATGCACGGCATGCGTTATTGTAATGGTAAAGGCATTTATTTGTTGTGTGTTATGGCTGCATATTGCTTCATTGCTCTTGATAATCAATCGGACTTCATAGAAGCCACTGAAGTAGTAGGCTTTGCATTCCCCTATGTCATTATAGAAAAAACTACTTATTTCAATATATGTTGTGTGTTTGTGTATTTCACAGTCTGTCAAAGAACCTTATCAGCGACCAATCAGGAGACCAGCTACTGGAGGCTTTGAACAGATGTAGTCACCTGGAAGAGCTCCAGTAAGGAAATAATGTCATTGTTTTATTGTCTTATTCCTGTGAATGCTGTTAGGAAAATACAATGAAACACCTTTTAGAGGTGAAGATTCTGTCATGTATTCAATAACGTTTGCACTTATTCTACCCATTGCTAAAGAAGCAATACAACATTTAAAGGAATCTTGGCTAAATCCAAAAGTGACACGCAACTCGACTCAGACTTTAACAACAATGACTCGTGACTTTCCTTTCCTCGAGCCTTTTAAGCCCAAAGATGAAAAAGTATACAGTTTTAAACGTGTGCCAAAAATCTGTTTATTTCCATTCATATCCTGAATCACCTCAAATGAAGTCATTCCCAGCAAGTTAACTTCAATCCAATCCAACAACATCAAATCATGTTGCAGAAGAATGTTGTGTTTCTGAGTGCCATTTGGAAGAAATGATATGAAAGATAGTTCTCTATGCTAAGGACTTACATTTGGTCAAGAGCGCATGATGAGCTGTTTAGGACACGAAAGTCAAAGTATAGAACTTAACTGTCTTGACTCGGGATGTGAGTGCAAAGATTTCACACTTATTTGTGACTTGTGAATAAATGACAGGGTCTATTTGCTTTAAAGGCTTTAAATGAATGAGTGTGTCTCCTTTTAACCATGTTGACGTTTTCTATCCTGGAAATGAGACTTATAGCTATAAAACATTTTGATGCACAAGCCCTTTGTTATTACCACATCTAAAAACATTTATATTCTTAAAGTGTTCTATGCTGGGAACAAGTACAGTTTTCCATAAAGATAGATAAATACTTTATTCATCACAAATTGGGAAGTTATTTTGTTACAGCAGCAAAGTGTTCAGGCATTAAAATAATTAAAAGGTGGAAAAAACGTATAGACGTTCTAGATGAACTAGACTCTAGAAGTTAGACTGTTATATAAAGACCAAATGACTACATCAACAGAAATATAAACTTGCAGTTTATACATATATAAGTATATACAGTAAAAAAGAATAGAAATTACATTTTTTTGGCACATTTATAATGCTACAAAATTAAAACATCTCGACCATGCTTTCTTGCAGTCTGTCTAGCAACAGTCTCGGAGATCTCACCGCTGCCAGGATGGCCCTGGTTCTACCGTCACTGACACACATCACTGTGTTGGAGTAAGTCACTTTCACAGTTCCTATTAATAATTATTACATTTGATATCCTGAGGTTAATGTTTTTGTGTCTTTCCAGTATTGCAGAGAACAAGATTGGAGAGGAAGGGTCAGTGAATCTGGCCAAAGCAGTAATGTGCTTGAAGAACCTCACTAAGCTTCAGTAAGACTCTTAAGCTTCTTCTAATCAAGACCCTAATGGCTGACTATATTTATCAATACAGGCTTTGCGTTAAATGTTATGTTTCTTTTCCTCGTATGGTGTGGCAGACTGACCTCTGTTGGGACTTCGGAGCTGTGTGATGTTGCTGCCAGTCTGGCCCACTGTCCCCTCATACAGGATGTGGGGTAAGGTTGAAACATGTCATATAATACATTGTCAGTAAATAATTATCAAGGATGTATGTTATTATATTACAGACACCGGGACAGTTAGGATGTTGGAGGTACTTTTCCATAGTCAGTGTATTTCCTACAGTAGATGGCAGGCTTGCCCCCAGGTTAGAAAACTAGAGACAGGAGTGCCAGAACAGAAGCTAAGAAAAGTACTGCTGTAGATACAAATTAAATAGTATATAAAAGTCCATGTTAAGTGCTTTACAATGGCATCTTAATAAGACCGAAGTATTTTTTTTTAAGTTTGGTAGTAAAAATCAATATAGTGTATAGTAAGGTTATAGTAGGAAAATACAATTATTTAAATAAATAAATAAAAGATAGTTTAAATGGAATTCAAACTAAAGTAAATCCGGAAAGGCTGTCAGATATAAGTATGTTTGAAAAGACTGTCAGACCATATGCCAAGATTCCTTCCATCAGAATTGATATGATCCTATAGGGACCAACAGATGCCATCTGCTGGATGCCAATGAGAAGGATCGCTGTTAATCTCTGATAAAGATGTTTGGACAAAAGTAGTCCATGTTTAGATTCAGAGTTGCCCTGGTAGCGGAAGTCTTTGAAGGATGTCCTTAAATGTGCTACATTATTCTTTTCAGCCTAATCATATACTAATCATGGACAAGCTACATTACATTACATTGCATTTAGCTGACGCTTTTATCCAAAGCGACTTACAATAAGTCCATTCGACCAAGAAGATACAAACTAGAAGAAAACAGAATCATACTAGAGAATGAAATTGCTAGTGGGAATGCTTTATGCTGAAAATCTGACGCTAAACTGCTATGCTAAAATGTAATGTGTAAGAAGAAAGTGAAGAATTTAGATTGAAATGATACATGAACACTTGAATGTGTGATGAGAGAAGAAAAGAAAGTAAAAAGGGTTAGGGTTAGGGTTAGAACTGCAAACTTTTGAACTAACTTGATGGCGAATGATCTGTCGCCATGGCAACGGCATTTGATGACACCCCATAATACGCTTAAATGTGTGGATGGCTGCATCGTTACCAAACCTGTGAAGTTTTGGGCCATTTGGAGCATTTTCACTGAAGTTATGAGAAAACCGTGTTTCATGGCGAGCCTTGTGTTACCATGGCAACGGCATTTGAAGAAATCTCAAAACTCTCACGTAGATGTCGTCACGGCTGGACTGTTAGCACACATGTGAAGTTTGAGCACTTTTTGAACATTTTCATAGGAGTTAATGTCAAGCGACATCGTCTTTTATGGCGAGGGATGCGTTTCCATGGAAACGGCATATGGGGAGATCTCAGATTTGGCGTAGAGCTGTTGAGGCATGGACCGGTGATATACAAGTGAAGATTGGGGGACGATTGGACCGTGTCCATTGGACTTACAGCGACATCGTGTTTCATGGTGAAGTGTCGCTCTATCTGAAGTCTGCTGCTCTGAGCATGTCAGTTGGAGTTATGACATCATCGTGTTCCATGACACAGGTGTTTATATTTGAGCTAACGAGGCGTCCAGAGATCAGAGGTTTCCATTGTTCTGAATGAGAGATAAACCTGTTACATGTGAACGTTTTGTGGAAGAACCATAACAGATATCGGTGAAATTTCAAAGCGTGAAGCATCTCAAGGACCGTGAGTATCTGAAGTGTGCTTTTTGTGTACTTTCGGGTCAATAATGTGGCCTTTTTGGCAGATTAACTAAAGGTGTGCGGCTGCTGCTGTGAGGAAATATCAGCCTGAAATTACAATGGGCTTTAATGGAGACATGTTGAAAGTTTGTGTCACTTCATGCCCTCAAGAGGCATTTTGTTTAATTATTTTGCTTAATTATTTGAATGTAGGGTTTGGGAATTATGGCAGTTTTAAAAAAAAATATGAAGGCAAATTTCAAACTGTCCTCCACTCTAACTCTGACATCACGCACTCTGCCTTAACGAGCTGCGCAATGTTAAAGTTAAAATGTTAAACATTTGATGAATTATGGGCTATATCTCGGGAATTATGAAAGTTATGAATAAGAAAAGTAATAGCCATCGATTCCCGACCGAGCTGAACGTTTTGATGTTTGAACGGAGTTTCTGCGATGTGGAATGTGGGAGAAGAAGAGGGCCAAAATAACAGGTGGAATAATAAAGAATTTCGTGCGTAGAAGAACAGATAGTTGGAATGCTGTTAACAGCATTCCCACTAAATAAGTACATCAGGTTTCATAGAGCCAAACCATTTCAAGTGCTACTCAACTAGCTTTAGATAAGCCAGTCCTTTGTTAGTATATAAGTGCTTAGTTAGTATATAAGTGCTTAGTTAGTATATAAGTGCTTAGTTAGTATATAAGTCCTTTGTTAGTATATAAGTGCTTTGTTAGTCATTTTATTGCTCGAAGTGGAGTCGAAAGAGATGAGTTTTTAGTCTGCCCCGGAAGATGTGTAGGCTTTCTGCTGTCCTGATGTCAATGGAGAGCTCATTCCACCATTTTGGAGCCAGGATAGCAAACCGACATGTTTTTGCTGATGGGAACTTGGGTCCCCATCGTAGTGCGGGTGCAGCGAGCCGTTTGGCTGATGCAGAGCGGAGTGCACGTGCATGAAAAAATATCGTGAGACGATCGCATGCTCTAAAGGATTTTTGGAGTTGTGTGCTGCAACATTTAATGGCAGGTTGTAAAAATACATTTAACCTTGGTTTTAGTACATAGTAAACTATTGCTACAAAGCGGTGACCTCAACCAAATATTTACGGCATTTCCGCATCGGCCAGACCATGTTACCTCACAAAACTAGGAATGTCTTTCATGAATGGCTCTCTTCAGTTAATTCCACAGAATCTAAATACATTCGAGGCCATGATTGACCAATCTGAAACATGAATTTTCTTTAGTCTAAGACATTTTGTAGGTCATTTTTTCAGTATGTTTATCTGCATTTTCCTGTCACATTTCCCAACTTCTATTAAAATCAGATGACTGACAGCTTCCATGGAATTTAAACTTATAAAACATATTTTTAGCCAGTTAAGTGCATAGTTTCCATTGAGTAACAGTTGTTTTGGCCTTAAACGACCACATAAAGTCACGGTGACCCCTTCTCCATGCTTCACTATAAGGATTATGTAAAGTTATTGGTTTATTTTTCTTCATTAACAAGTGTAAAGTGTTTCTGCATCAACATATTGCCTTTTGTTACAAGTTTGTCTGAACATTGTCCCAATAACATAAAGGTTGTCAATGGGAAATGTACAGTATGGATCATTGTGTTTAAAGAGAGAACATTGCTTTCCTCATAAAGCACCAATCGCCTTTATTCATACTTTATTATTGAGACATAAAACACATTCGGAGTAACATACACAGATCTTTAATGGTAACCCAAAGTGTTTTCTATAACCTTTTAAACCCTTGTTGGCAATTTTGCTTTGTCGAAAGTACTCTGAAACACATGTAGATGAGGGGTGGTGCACATGAGGTTGTGAGGAGCAAGGTGGGGGTTATTGGTGGTCTTACAGCACCACCTATTGGATGTTTGGTGGTATGTCTTTTGATGTAAAGTCATAAGTCAACAACTCTATTTATAACACTAGCCACTAAAGTGTGATATCACAAATAACACCACAAATACAAACAAGTGTTGGGGAAAACAGATTTCAAGTAGCTTTTTTAGAAGAATAAAAAAAATAATTCACATTTCTTGTTTGTTTTTTTTATTTCAAGATAATTTAATAATATGCCAATATGAAAAGTAAGTTTTTGGGTGGTTTGAGTTAACATAGTATGTATTATAGTGACTTTGGCCACATAAGGCCACATTTAAAGGATGTGTTGTGCCTAAATGAAGGTAGGTCCGAAGGCTTCACTTTCCTTATGTACTGTATAGAACATAAATATGACTCCATTTTGAATTGTGAGGTCTGTCAGGCCTGATTTTAAGAGGTGTTGACGTTTTGAAATGTTTTACATATTTGTCTTTCTCTGTTTCCAGTATGGGATGGAATAATTGTGGTGATAAGGTGGCAGAGGAGCTGGCCAGAGTTATGCCTCTCTGCCAGAAGCTGACCAGAATTGAGTGAGTTTGTGCGCACACACACACACACACACACTCTAACGCACAACATTTCTTTAGTCATTATTCACGTCTTTATAGACAACACTTTATTAGTTTCGGAAGAGGATGTGTTGTTTGTTTGGTTGTTTGTCTTCCTCCTTTAGTTGACTTACTTGCCCCACAAACACTAACATTCAAAGGGTAAACAAATAATGTGTGTGTGTGTGTGTGTGTGTGTGTGTGTGTGTGTGTGTGTGTGTGTGTGTGTGTGTGTGTGTGTGTGTGTGTGTGTGTGTGTGTGTGTGTGTGTGTGTGTGTGTGTGTGTGTGTGTGTGTGTGTGTGTGTGTGTGTGTGTGTGTGTGTGTGTGTGTTTATTTCTCCCAGCCTGGAGTCGAACACTGTGAGTGCTTTTGGAGCAGAGGCCCTGGTCAGAGCCTTACAGTCGTGTCCTGCGTTGCAGCTCATCAGGTACACTCTCGGTCATAGTGTCGCACATTATTGGCCCATAAAGGCACCTGTAGATTATGTTTGTCACTTTCAGTATTTGACAAATACCCAAACAAGCTTTTGAGATACCCCTACACGAGGAAGGACAAAGCACCACCATGTTTTTCATTGCCTTAATATGTCTATTGTCAAATAACCTACTTTTATAACAAGATAGCAGTCTGTGGTTTATATAAATGACATATTTTGTTGTTTGCCCTCCTTACCTAAATAATGACAAAAAAGTATATTCATATTTTTTGATTTTCTGACTATTCCTATTCCTTTTATTGAATGAGTTGTAATTGAGCATATGACACTTCTCTCTACTGCGCTTCTTCAGGCTGTGGAGGAACAAAGTCCCCATCAGTGTAGCCAAGAGTCTCAGTCAGAGGGACAGGAGGCTGAATTTCTCCTCCACCTGATGTCATCTGTAATGTCGGATGGTGGCAGTGACGGGGAGAAGTTACATTCCTATTTACCAGAATCTGCAGATGTGAATCACTGCTCCAGCTCCAGCAACAAAGGGTTTCAAATCTGTTTCCCTGCATAACGATAATTGATATCATAGGACATTATGGATTTGTGTTTGAAAATTATAAGATCCTCTCTAGGGAACAAAGTACAAAGTACCGGTACATATGTTTTAAGGAATTATTATTTTAGGAAAATGCTGCACTTTTTGGCCTCTAGTTTCATGATTGGGGTAATCCATTGACTGTGACATTGTCAATGGTCCAGTGTTTTTCTATGAAATAACACCAGAGTGTTAAACTTGAACAAGTACACCACAACATGTGACTATGTACAGTACTGTACTGATATTATATTGTTCATATACTCACTGTTCAAGTAACTACAACAGCATGTGAACAGTATTAATACAATACAGACAATGAGAAATATACTAATCATTCAATGAGTCAGTAACCTCAAGGTACCTATAGCGGTTTATAGGAATAATCATCAAACTATAGAAATAAGTGAACTATTGCACCGGAAATTCATAATGTCTTTGCCCAAAGGATATGTTGAAAAAATGCAATTAATTCTAATTTCAGTCGTATAAAACACATTTTCTTTTCATTTTTAAGACAAACTGTGTGTTCATGGCTGTCGACTGGATGTAGTGGAGTGAAGTTTTACAGATCTCAAAGTTCTGTTCTGAAAGTTCTGAAGCTAGAGGCTGTAATATTTCCAGTAAGTTTCATGTGAGAAAATAACTACTGAAGACTTTGAAACACTGAGTCACTTTGCAATGTAATGTGTTTACCATAATTAGACACCACATTACTGAAAACACAACATATCATAAACTCACAGTAAAGGAAGAGACGAAAGAGAGGAAGAGTCTTTGTCGTCTACTCCAGTGGTCATTTAAGGTTGTGGTCTCTATCAGAATTGCGTATTTATTTCTGCTATTATCATGGAATGTTAATTTTTTTTTACAACATTTAATTTAGGCTGATGATAATTGTATTGAACAAGAAGTTTGATGCGCCACTCAGGATAACCAATGAACTGCTGTCATTGTTGTGCTGATAATGTTGTAATAATTCTGAAAAAAATGCAGCTCATTCCTATTTGTATTGTACTTTCTACAGTTCATTCAGTTTCATTTGAAAGTGGTGGACAGGGATTTCCTGTGGTTTAAATATTGTTTTGCTTTTTAAGATTTGTGATGACGTTTGCCATGACAAAATGCCTCTATTTAATTCACTCTGACTTGCACTGAAATATCAATTAAGATTAAAAAACTAAAACTAAACACTAACTTGAGTTTTGGCCTTTATTTACATGTGACACTTGTAATGTTTTTTTTAGTCAAGCATGACATTTGATTTCAACTTCCTAACAATAAAATTAAGATTTCCTTGATGTCAACTTCCTAACAATATAATTAAGATTCCACATTGACACATCAATTAGATTTGTTTTACATTAAATTAAAAAAATATATAAAAAAAAAAGGTTTTTATTAAAGGTTTTTATTTAAACTTTAATAAATTAAAATGTAAACCCAATTAATTTAAAATGTCTACATGCACAAAGCATCATGTTTACATAACCTGTTCATGTTCTTCATATGGCACAGACTGTTCTTTATAACCCCTCTCTATTTCATTCTGAAAATGCCAACAGAGCAGCTGAAGGCACAGCTGTGCCTGTCAGGAACACTCTTAGCCAAACAGTTACAGGCAGGGTTTGAGTTATGTGGGAGCCAATGGGAGCTGAGCTCCCACAAGGAGGGGTCTGAGCTCCCAGGACGCAGTGAAATCATACATCTGTGGGGGTCGCTAATACATTACCAACAACCATTATTTTAATCACAAATAATGCATGTGTCAATGTAATGAGTATTATTTACGTTAACGAGGTAAATAGGCGAAAAGAAAAACATGTTTTCCAAAATAACTACGCATTCTCTTGAATGACAATGCACTGCACCTCCAAGGTGCGCAATACATTATTGTGCAATCTATGCCTGTGAGCGTGCTGCGCGAGCCGAGATGATGTGTTATGTGGTATGCGTAGTTGAAGCTTTTCATATTTAAGTTTGTAACAAGTAGAGGGCTGCTGCTGTGTGTGTGTGTGTGTGTGTGTGTGTGTGTGTGTGTGTGTGTGTGCGTGTGTGTGTGTGTGTGTGTGTGTGTGTGTGTGTGTGTGTGTGTGTGTGTGTGTGTGTGTGTGTGTGTGCACGCACATTAGTTTTAAAGACCCCCATAGAGCTCAGTTTACAACTCGAACCCTGGTTACAGGACTCCCATTCATTTAGTGGGAATGCTGATACAGCATTCCCACTAAATGTTATTGTACGGACAACATTTGTATTATTCCGCCGGAATTTTGCACCTCTTCTCCTCCTGCATTCAACATCGCAGAAACTCCGTTCAAACATCAAAACGTTCAGCTCGGTCAGGAATCGATGGCTATCATTTGGATTATTCATAACTTTCATAATTCCAGAGATACATCCCATAATTCATCACATTTTTAACCATTGAAGTCAATGGAGAAAATCTTCAGACTTGAACAATCTTCATGTGACTTCAACTGCTAACTGTTCATTCATACTTTCACTCAGAAACCTCATTCCAACTTTAAAATGTTACACATCTTTCTGACATTATTCGTGTAACACAACTTTTAAATCTGATTCTTACTTTTAGAGATATTAAACATTGTTCAGACCTTGGTAACGAGGCTTTCTTCAGATTTTAACATTAACTAGAGTGCGTGATGTCACAGCTAGAGGGTAAGAAATCTTGAAATGTGCCTTCATATTTTTTTTAAAACTGCCATAATTCCCAAACCCTACATTCCTGAGACATAATTTTTCATGACAAACGTAGGAAAACATCTCGTAGCTTGAAAAATGACAAATAATTAGGCAAAAATAATTAAACAAAATGCCTCTTGAGGGCATGAAGTGACAACAACTTTCAACATGTCTCCATTAAAACCCATTGTAATTTCAGGCTGATATTTCCTCATAGCAGCAGCCGCACACCTTTAGTTAAACTGCCAAAAAGGCCACATTATTAACCCGAAAGTACACAAAAGTTACTCTTCAGATACTCAACTTCCTTGACATGCTTCACGTTTTGAAATTTCTCTCTCTCTCACACACACTCTCTCTCTCTCTCTCTCTCTCTCTCTCTCTCTCTCTCTCTCTCTCTCTCTCTCTCTCACACAAACACACAGACAAACACTCTCTCTCTCTCACACACAGTCTCTCTCTCTCTCTCTCTCTCTCTCTCACTCTCTCACACACTCTCTCACACTCTCTCTCTCTCTCTCTCTCTCTCTCTCTCTCTCTCTAACGATGCAGCCATCAACGCATCTAATCGTATTATGGGGTGTCATCAAATGCCGTTGCCATGGCGACAGACCACTCGCCATGAAACACGATGTCGCTGTAAGTCCAATGGACACGGTCCAATCGTCCCCAATCTTCACTTGTATATCACCGGTCTATGCCTCAACAGCTCTACGCCAAATCTGAAATCTCACCATATGCCGTTTCCATGGAAACGCATCCCTCGCCATAAAACACGATGTCCCTTTAACTCCTATGAAAATGTTCAAAAAGTGCTCAAAATTCACATGTGTGCTAACAGTCCAGCCGTGAAGACATCTACGAGACAGTTTTGAGATTTCTTCAAAAGCCGTTGCCATGGCAACACAATGCTCGCCATGAAACACGGTTTTCTCATAACTTCAGTGAAAATGCTTCAAACGGCCCAAAACTTCACAGGTTTGGTAACGATGCAGCCATCAACGCATCTAAGCGTATTATGGGGTGTCATCAAATGTCGTTGCCATGGCGACAGACCACTCGCCATGAAGCACGATGTCGCTGTAAGTCCAATGGAAACGGTCCGATCGTCCCCCAAACTTCGCTTGTATATCACCGGTCCAGCCCTCAACAGCTCTACATCAATTATGGGGTTTCTTCAAATGCCGTTGCCATGGCAACACAATGCTCGCCATGAAACACGCTTTTCTCATAACTTCAGTGAAAATGTTCCAAACGGCCCAAAACTTCACAGGTTTGGTAACGATGCAGCCATCAACGCATCTAAGCGTATTATGGGGTGTCATCAAATGCCGTTGCCATGGCGACAGATCATTCACCATCAAGTTAGTTCAAAAGTTTGCAGTTCAAATATTCTGCTGCTTTTCCAAGCCTTTTTACTTTCTTTTCTTCACTCATCACACATTCAAGCCCCCAGTGTTCATGTATCATTTCAATCTAAATTCTTCACTTTCTTCTTACACATTACATTTCAGCATAGCAGTTTAGCGTCAGCTTTTCAGCATAAAGCATTCCCACTAGCAATTTCTTCAGGAATTGCATTCTCTAGTTTTTAATGATCTAGCACCCTCTTGTGGACTAGACTGGTGGTGTAGATATTGGGCAGATAACTGCATTCACAGGCACATTAGCAAGACATGACACACTTATTCTGATGTTTAATGATTGATTCTTAAGCTCTCTATTTATACTGTTGTCTCTATCACTGCCTTTGGACAATATCACATTGCATTTTACTAGACACACTTTTCTTATTTCCATATAATAATAATAATAATAATAAATTTGATTTGTAAAGCACCTTTCATTGCTAACAGCAATCCCAAGGTGCTACAGGAGGCATAATAAAAACAAACAAAAGAAACATGAATATGTATTGTCCTCCACTACATTTCAGAGGACAGAGTACAATTTTGAGATACTTTTGCTTTACTTGAGTATTTCCATTACTACTTTGTAATTTAACTCCACTACATTTCAGAGGTAAATAGTGTACTTTTACTCCTCTACATGTATTGAATACCTTTAGTTACTTTGCCGATTTGGATTAATGTTGTGAAATATTATCAACACTTAAATAAGATTTAAGTTTCACCTGGAGTAAATTCACAAGCAAGATACGTCTCCTTTTACTCAAGTACAAGATCTGAGTACTTCTCCCGACTCTGTCAGAGGGAGATGTGTTCCCTACTGCATCTGTTTGACAGCTTTAGTTAATGTGGTTCATTTTAGTTGAAGGTGTATCATGCAACTCATTTGATCCGCACACTGTTTTGGATATCCTACACAACAGTATAAAGTAGCTTAAATCCCACCAGCATCAAACATAAGTAGTAATCCATCAGTAACAATAATCATATGACAGACACTTAATAACATAATAATGAAAAGGGCCATTCCACTGCATAATGCTATATTTTTCAACAGTTTGTGCACATTTTGATGTTTATACAAGGCCTCACTACTTAATATATTACAGATTTTTTCAATTGCTAAAACACATTGTTTGACAACAGAGCTCATTTTGTCAAAGACACTTAACACAATTCTCAAAACCACACACCCAAAGTGCAAAACACTTAATTTTTCTTGCAAAATTAAGCACTGCACAGAAAATTGCATAAACACTTACCAAATCCAAACTTTTGCACCAAATGGCACACACTTCATTTATAGCACATGTGTCAAACTCAAGGCCCGGGGGCCAAATCAGGCCCTTGGTGGATTTAATTTCGGACCGCAGGATCATTTTTTATTACTATTAGATCTGGCCCGCCGGTATATTGTACGCACACCTTCATTCAATCCTGAGGATCTCCTCCGCTCAGAGCCTGAGCCCAAACATTGATGAACTTGCACCCAAGATGAGATGCCAAGTATCTGAACTAGCATCACAGAGCAGCAACCTGAGTTTAAATGGATGTTTCCTTCTGCACTTTTTTTCTTGCGACAACAGGGCATGTTTGTTTTTTTCTTTGAGGGAAATAGTTTTTTTGAAGCTGTTGTTGGCCTGTGGAAAAATGTAATCATAAGAAATGACTCCGGAAAAGCTGCAGATAGAGCCATAAGAAATGAATGCAACTGATTATTTAATGTTTAATGTTGTTTTTATAGGCAATAATTTAAGCTGTGTTAGTTCCAGGTTTAATATGTGCAATAAGTTCATTTCAATAAGTTTTGCAATAAACATTGAACCAGTCCGGCCCTCGACTAGTACCCATTTTTTTATTTTGTCCCACTGTGTATTTGAGTTTGACACCCCTGATTTATAGTATAAGACCCTTTGTCCAACCAACTACACCAGTGTTCTTTATCAAAAGCACACTCACCTTTTATGGTGATCTGTATGTAGATAATTCTGCATATACATATTGTTCAAGTCTAAATATGTGCAGAAACACACATATACTGTTATAATACTTTTGTTTTACTCCAAAATAAATGGGTGCAACATTCATGTACAACACAATGTTACTGTTGTGTAAATAAAAATGATGCCTCTGCATACAGTAAATGGAAAAGAAAACTTTGAGGAAAAAGAAATACAAAACATATATTTACAAAAAACCGAGGAAAGAAAAATACTTAGGCTGCATTTGAACACCTAGCTGGGTCTGACCACAGCTCCTCGTCAACCTGCAGAAGAAGTATCACCTGTAACCTGACGGTCAAACAGCTTCAACAGTTAGTCTGCAAATAACTCTTCAATTGACTTCAGTCAGTTCATCCTCCCTCTCTTTTATCCTCCCTCTACCTCTTCCTCTTTCTGCTGTCCATATATCCATTGTTGTTGTAAAATGTTCTTATATAAAGCCTTTATCTAGTGCTTACATCCTGATTGCTGAGTCAACAATAAAGCAGTTTGGTGTTTATGGTCATTTGGCATGTGTATCTGTTAATTGGTTCATGGCATTTTTAATGGCATTGTTCTGAAAATGGCAAACAAGTGACTACGTCAGATGTTTGTGTCTTACTTAGTTAGAGAACCGTGTGCAGTGTTTTGCAAAAAGTGCCAAGTTGAATTGCAAATTGGGAGCTGAAAATGTGTTTAGAGTTTTGGAGTATGAGCTCATGTTTTGCTCTTTGAGTGTGAGTTTAAATAATGATGCTTTATGTGAAATTGTTGTGTGTTAGCAACTGAAAAAAACTGTAATACTTCACCACTTGAAAAGTAACTGAACCGTGTTGAAAAGCATTCCATGTATTTTGGTTGTAGTACCTTTATTAACCTCAAGAGGATGCCATTGTAACAATATATTTTCTATAATGAGTTTTAGTAAATTTACTGAATATAAAATTACACAAGCTACGACAAACTAATTAAGAGTAGGCTTGCAAATAGAAAACATTAAAGGGTATGCATGTTAAACTCTACAGTCAAAGACTAACGCTTATACAAAAAGTATATATAGTACTAGTAGTACCTAAAAAAACACAAACACAAACATTGGAGACGGAAGTGTTGTGCATGTGTTTTAAAGCAACCCTTTTATTTTGTAAGGGAAACTGGCAGTGCTTCCGATCGTAAACTAGTCCTGTGAGCTTGACGCAGGTCGGTCCATCAGTGGCGCTGCCGGCAGAGAGAGAGGTCCAGGTGGCTGCGAGGATTATTTACCATCACACACTGTTGGCAAACGTAACTTCCTTTTTTACTCTTTGGTAGAAAAAATTAAATAAAAATAAAATTGCTGCACACTGAAGGCAGAAATTAAAGAAATTGTAAAAGCGGCAAAGAAGTTTGACGTCATTTACTGAGGTGAGTGTGACATCAGTTTCTTCATTTTGTGCCTCATTTATATGCATTTTTAGATATGTAACAGTTAGCTGGTATGTGGTTTACTGTTAGAGGGAAACAGAGTGGCTGCTTAGTCGCCTTAGTTGTCAAAATGACTGAAACCAAAACGTTCAAAACGAAATTGTGACAAAGGCAACAAACAAAAGTGCATTTGTGTTCGAACCAGAATTGCTGCTTTTTATTTGAACCTGTTTTATGTTTAAATTCTCTAAAATTATGACTCACTCATCACTGTGCTATTAACTAGTATGGAGCAGCTTCCATGCTGCTTTAATCGTCTGCCAGCCCCACTGAGCCTGGCCCCTGTGCTCCTACAGTGTGGATGTGCACTGTGAATGGGTGTGGATGTCTTTAGCAGGGTCAGGACACCCAGAGACCCAAACTCAGTGCAGTTACTGCTGCTCCACTCTCACATAGTGCAATTGGTGTTCGTATAATAGTGTACACTAAAAGGGAGGTGATATGGTTTTAATAGCAGGTCCAGGTTAATTGCAGAGCAGTATTCCAAGCGGATCAGCAGCAGTTTTTGGATTAACATTGGAATATATTAAAATTATGTTTTTTCCCCGCTTACAGCTTTAGAAGTTAGGTAACATCCATGTTTGTGATTATACCAGATCAAAACAAAATGAGGGTTGCATGATTTAAAAAAACAACTAATTGCGATTATTTTCAACCGATATTGAGATTATGATATATAAAATATTAATAATCCCCCACCCCCCCCATCTTTTTACCATTCCTCTTTTTGAGTGCTATTTGTAAGCCTGGATATCTCTGTAGATCCACACTATATTCAAAATGGTATTTTAACACATATTAAGTGGTTAACAAATCTAATGCTTCCTGTGATTTGGATATTGCACTAGTCCATGTTGTGAAAATGTTGATTAATTGTGAAGGCCTAACTAAAACATACTAATTTGCAAGGAAATAAATAAACGTATCAGTATATCCTTCTGTAACACCTTCAATAATCTATTGTAGAATCAAGTGTTACTTTTGTAGATAGTGTCTGTTAATGGCAGTTGCTAACAGATAGTGTGTGTCTAATTGTTAAGAGGTAATCTTATGAGAGGGGCAGTACAATCTCTAATTAATTATCATCCATTATTTTTCACAAACAATGAATAAATTGGTTAATGTATTAAAGCCAGTCAAAACCAGCATTCGACCACAGATGAATGGCTGAGTGAATGAATGAAAATATTACACTGGTATTTTCAGTACATCACCACTACCAGTGTGACATCACAGGAGCAGACCGGGAGGAGCACGCTGGTTATGACACATTAGTATCTTAGCAACAGACAGCATCCTTTTAGCTTGCCGCTCTGAGAACAAAACCACCTTTATGGACACAAGGTGCTGTGCTCTTCATCTGCAGAAAAGAGCCTCAAGGAAATCATGTCAAATATGACACAAGTTATTACTGTTAACATATTCCCACACACAATTCTTCAGTACACTCAAAAGTGTTACCGTAAATGTGTGTTTTCTCATTAGGCCTTTTTTTCCTTTGCCTGAGGCTTCTCCATTTTAGAGCTTCTGCGATGGCCTTGATGTGTGTGTGTGTGTGTGTGTGTGTGTGTGTGTGTGTGTGTGTGTGTGTGTGTGTGTGTGTGTGTGTGTGTGTGTGTGTGTGGGTGTGTTCTTCATAATGTTCATTGCTGGATATCATCAGGGTTTCCATAGGGCGTTCATGACCTACACATGGTCAACCTGCACGTGTGTTTGTGTGTTTCATTCTCCCTTAGTGGGTATTTAAAGCCAACCAGCATTAATCAGACTTCAGTCTAATTAAACTGAAGTATTTAGAGCTGTAAAGCACGGGAGACATGTTGTTATTGTGATTAATGTTTTTATATTTCTCATAATATATAAAAATAAGAAATCATCTGATATATATCCAATGGAAGTAAACATTGAAATGTGTCCTAAATGTTATAATCTTTTGTAGCAGAATGATCTACCATGGTGAAACCAATCATTACTTTATGGAAATCTGCCCGGCAACAAATATTGACACCCAGTGTGTTGCTTGCATCTTATTTTCTCTTTGCAGCAGTGTTTCTAGTAATTTACGATTTTGTGGGCTGTCAGTGTAAGACATACAACACAGAAGCTCCTGTGAAGTGTTGTATATGTACTGTAAACAACATCCTACAGTTCAGTTCATTTCACAGAGATTGTGTTAGGTAAACGCTTCTTTTTTGTATTATATTATATACATGTCTTTGTTTTTTCATTGTTCATTACATCAAGGAGCGATCTCTGCCCTGACTGGTTACAGACGTTTTTAGATTTTTGTGTACAGTTTATTGTGGCATTTATTTTAATGACAGTTACAAGTATTTATGCAGAATAAGCTTACACAACTCAAATGTCTTAAGAGCACAGACAGATGGATTTAAATGGAACTTGCTACAGACATTAATGGTCCGCCCCATAGGATGAAGTCACAGTGACAGTTTTCAACATTTACCAGATGTTTGGGAACTTAACATTGCTCAGAGAATCATAGATGCCCAAATACTTTTTGTATTTCTCTGTGTTTTCTTTCCTCCAGGGTAATTCACTGTGACCTCAGACCATGGCCTACACTCTAGGTTCGACCACTGAGGAGCAGACGCGCAGTGTCGGACCCCAGCACTGCGTCACTCGGGTGGAGCTGTCCGTCACCGCAAGCAGCCTGCTGGACCGAGATGTAGCCTCCAAGTCGGACCCGTTCTGTGTTCTCTTCCATGAGGTGGATGGAAACTGGATGGAGGTAAGGATGGAGGAATGATGTGATAGGAGTGAAACTGTCAAATGGAGAGAGAAGTGGGCGAGGAAGTAAGGGATTAAGGGTCAAGAGTGAAGAAAATAAAGAATGTTTTGTCTTCTTAAAACAGGTGGGATCAGCGTGGGATGAAAATGGCAGATTGAGGATAAAAGGCTAACAAAGAGATAATATATTAATGTTCGGATCATAGGGAGTCAAACTCATATCTGGTGCTTCTCCATGCTGTGCGTTTCCACTACAGCGAGGTGGATATAAACAGAGGGTAAAAGGGAACCAGAAATAAAAAGAGGACTGAAGGGAGGATGGAACATTTTAAGTGTTTGTAGTGCTTTCAAGGTCACATCCGCCGTTGCTGGCTCTTCTAGCAGAGAAGTAGAGGATTTTGTTTGTTGTCTATGTTGCTCCACAGACGGTATATGTTGTGAGCCAGAACCAAACTCTGATGTCTTGACCATCTGGCATGAGCCTCGGCCTGCTGAGCCCAGTAGGATGGTGTAACATTTCTTCCAACGTGGGTCTGGTACTGTAGTGTGTTTAAAAGGCGCTATTGGGGCTGCCAATTTAATGAGATTCCACAAGTAGGTTCCATGCAATCATTACACTTGTTTTGATCAAGCTACAGATTAGATGCATTGCTTTGACGGTTGCCAACATGTTTTAAATAAGAAAAGGTTTCAGGCTTTCAATATAATGTCAACCTTGTTCGTAAATGTATGGGAGGAATTATTCATATTTCTGACTGACTGAAAAAGGTTAAATGGTTATTGGTTTTTCAGCTTTTACGGTGTTTTATAGTTTGCCTGTTCCAATCACAACTGGGTTGTATAGATTATTGAATTCCTATCAAAATGCAACGCTTTGTTAATGATCAAAAGTCAAACATTGTGTGGATAACTAAATCTTTTCTCTCAATATAGGCCTGAATATTCCGTTAGGACAGTGTTTTATTGGTTAACTGTTTGCCAACTGGCTAGGACCACTTCGTGTGGAGATGCGAGTCCTCTCCTTTTCTGCTTAGGCTTCTACTGTTGCTGCCTTAGTCCAAAGACATGCAGGTTAAAGGCTCAGTCACGCCAGGATTGGAAGCATTGACATTTCACGCCAAAATCAATTCATTCCAATAAATTAGTGGATCCCCTTGAGGAGGTGAAATCGACTGAGACAATGTTCCACATAGAGAGTTCAACTTTCAACATTCACGCTGAGCGAGCTGGAATGTTTGAAATGGAGGAAGCTATCATAGCTTATAAGCTGTGTAGCACCATTAGCTTTTATTCAAGCTTCTCTATCTCCTCTCCTAGAGCTGTTGTGTCTGACTAGCCCTTGCCTGGTTGCACTGGCTTTTAATAGTTAGCCCACCAGCTACAGCTGTTCACCAGCAAACTTGGTTGCTTACAACCAAATTAGAAACCGGCTTTGTGACTGTGGTGTAATCTGTGTTATATCCAGACCTGATTCTCAGGGTATTGTGCAGAGATATGGGACGGCTTATGTCACCATTTTCCAGGCCCACTTGTTCTGCTCGGACGAGCAAATGTGTCTTGGTGCTGCATCAATCAGCGGTTCAGTTGAGTCCAGGCACTTTGTGTTATTTTTCTTGTGTGGGTACATTCTCCTCAGCTTTAATTCTGTAGACAACATGTGATATGAATGTATCTTGTCATGATGTATACAAAAATAAGCACTGAGTTGAAGCAAGACATGAAGAAGTTTCGGTGTGTGTAGGCTGCTGCCTCAATGTTATTTTGTAGCAGCTGGTCAACAGGGCGAACTGGCTTTCTTTGTATGTGTTTGCCTGTGTATGCCTGTGTGTGTCTGTTTGTATGTTTGTGTGTGTGTGTGTGTGTGTGTGTGTGTGTGTGTGTGTGTGTGTGTGTGTGTGTGTGTGTGTGTGTGTGTGTGTGTGTGTGTGTGTGTGTGTGTGTGTGTGTGTGTGTGCGCACGCGTGTGTGTGCGTGTGTGTGTGTGTAGGCGAGTGCCGCGGGTTGTAGATCGCTGTCGGTCAGCGGGGCATGTGGCTCCGATGTGAAATTGCCAACGGTTACTATGGCAACGGAAAGGGAAACAAAGGCTTTGTGATCCTGGAGTGAGCGAACGATGGATGAAGTGAAATCAGACCCAATCCTTTTCTGTCACACTTTCTCACTTTCTATGATCACCCTCCTGTTAGCTTTGTTTTCTATCTGCGATTGTCTTTCTCATATATTGTCACCAGTCCTCCCCTGTCTGTCTCTCTCTGTGTCACTTTCTGTCTATCTTCGTCTGCCTTGTAAGAAAGAGGTGTGAGAAGCAGCTGGGTCGTTCAGGGGAAGAAGAAAAAAAGAGAGGGTACGACGGCGTAAGAGTGTGAGAGCAAGGAGGTGTGAGAGAGGGAGATGAGAAAACGGTGGAGGGAAAGAGAGGGTGAGTGGAAAATTAGCGAGAGAAAGAGAAGATTGCGGTGGAGAAGACGAGACGAGAACGTAAATGAGCGTCATATAGAAAAATAAGTCTGAGCAGGAGAACGATGGAAACCATGATTTAACATTATGATAACTGCAAAAACTGCTGTTAAAGGGGCTACACATGATTAGCCTACAGAAATATGGATCTAAGCTATGTACATATGTGGCACCAGACTTGAAGGCAGCTTTGGCTATTTTCTAAATTCCTTTTGACACTTTTTACTCTCAGAACTGTAAATCCTCACACTGATCGTAAAATGTGTTATGGACACATATATAAGCCTGTAACACTACAAGTGAGAACCCACGTTCAATGTGATGCTTATCCAAGTTGAGTAGGCATGCTAAAATAATTTGGGTTCAAATTAAATCTTTAATGCAGTCTTGTATTTTCATGTGCTGGATCAATCTTTGAACTAAACCGTGTTTTAATTTGAATTATATTTGCGCTTTTTTATACACTGTAAACATAATATTCAAACAAAGTTAGCTAAACGTCAAGTTCATTTAACCTGGCATCAGGGTGTTTGTGTCCTTTGTTAGGTTACTGGTTAAATAAAACCTAGAAACAGTCAATCTTTTTTTTTGTTATGCTGCTGTTGAAACAGGTGAGTTTTCAGACTTCTAGTCAACTCTAATAGTTGATTTACTATCTGATATTATAAACTGACCAGCTGATTTTGCAACTATGATGTTGTTTTTGTGCTGCACCTTCGTCCAAATGATTCCTTTTTACCAGCAACGTCTCTGATGTTCGAGTTTTTGAAACCATTTTGGCTCCTAGCTGCTGCCTGGTCAATAACACGTTCATATTGTATGTATTATTTGTATATAAGCAGAAAATGCCTATTCAAGTTGGCTTCTTTTTTTTACATGTACGGATAAAAAAGGGTAGGAAATAGATGAAGTGCCACAAGGGTCTGAATCATTTTCGTAGTCCAGTGAGCCAGGTTTAAGTCCACAGTGGCACAAATATGAGACACACACTTGAGCCTCCCGGGCTGCCATGATTCCCCACCAATATCAGGTTTTAAGCCACAAAGTGCACCGATACTCCTCTCTGCTCTCTTTCCCTGCGTCATCCAGAGAGATAAGTGCTATAAGCACTCTTAGCAGGCTGAAGTTAAAAACCTTTTCCCCACGAAGTAGGTCTGCAGCATTTCAGCATGTCTTTTCAGCGGGTCTTTAGTAATAACAGTTTTTACAGTCAGAGAAACACAAGATAGTTTAGATAAAAGCATTCATATAATGATATGTAAAAGGTATTTTTATGCAGGTACCCTTTGCCCTATGAAGCTGCTCATGTCAGCATGCACTAACATGCATGTAATATTCTGCATTTTCACCTTAAGCATCTTAGCACGTTATTATCCAAATTACTGAACATGTTATAATGAAAATACATTCCTCATTTTCCTTAAATAAATAATATAAAACAAAAATAATACATATATTTCTGTTAGGCTGAGCAACAGGACTGAAACTGTATGCAAACACTGACAGGAAACAGGAGCTGAGTAGTAGTGAGCTTTATTAAGCAAATGTGGGCAAGGAAGAGGTTTCAGGGACAGGACTAGGCAACCTGGGGAATCCAGGAAGTGAGGGCCAAGGAAAAAAACAGGCACCGAGGACCAGGAAGAGGACCAGGTTCTGGTGATGATTCGGGTGGCAGAGTTGAAGTTTGTCTATGTACTTGAGAGGGAGACCAAAGAGAAGAGAGTTGCAGTAGTCCATGTGTAAAGTGACCAAGGTGTGAACAAGAATGGCGGAGATGAGGAAAAGTTTTAGTCGAGACCAAAGTAATTCCCGACCAATCGACTGATTAACCAACATTGGCATCATTAGGGCTTCTGAAAAGGACCAATAGGTGCAGTGTTCATCACTAATCTCAGTGAGGGCAATTTTTTTCTTTGTTAACTAATCCAAATCAGATCACTTAAATGTATCAACACTAATCTCTAAACACCGAAAACCACACCACACACTAGTATAAAACCACAACAAACAAAGCAATGAGCTTTGTTTAGTGCTGGTTAATCAGCAGAAGGACAAATGTGATTCAGTCCCAGAGTGTTGACATTTTATGGCTGGCGTCTCTGTTTTATCAGTCCAATGGCTTTTATATTTACCTCAATTACAGGCTAGAACAGGAGTGGGCAAACTTTTTGGCTCGGGGGCCACTATGAGTTTTAAATTTGACAGGCGGGCCGGGCCAGTAGCAGATCGGTAAAAAAATATTTAGCTGTCCACTCCTCATTATACACTCGGCACTCAATGTTGACTTTTCTTTTCTTTGGTCCACTCATTGTTACAGATGCAGGTTCAAAGGTGAATTAGGTTCAAAGGTGAATTATTGCGTCATTGCGTCATCGTTTGCGTCATGACGTAACCGTTTACGTGCCTTCTTATGACCCACACAGCGTTTTACATCGCTGATTTTCTCCGCAACACCGCTCACAACAACATCAATAGGGGCCTGCGTCGGGTAGTTTTTAATTATACGAAGCCAGATTAAATTAAAGAACTACTTCTCCAACCTTGTACCTTTCTCCAGAGTGCCGTGGTGCATTGTTTATTAATGTGGTTTGCTGTATTACTGCCTGCTGCAGTGCTGCTCGTCTACCGGAGTTTATTCTCCCGTTAACTCGCGGCAGTGGCCGCTGTAAGGCAAGGCAAGGCAAGGCAAGTTTATTTATATAGCACATTTCAACACAAGGCAATTCAAAGTGCTTTACAAAAATGGAAGACATTAAGAAAATGGCATTTAAAATCAGTCATTAAAAAGAAAAGATAATAAAATAAACATTAAAAGAAAAAAATACATGGATAAAAGTTACAGTGCAGTTTAAGATGTAAATAGTTCAATTAAAAGCAGCGGCAAAAAGAAAAGTCTTCAGCCTGGATTTAAAAGTAGTAAGAGTTGCAGCGGACCTGCAGGTTTCTGGGAGTTTGTTCCAGATATTTGGAGCATAATAACTGAACGCTGCTTTACCATGTTTAGTTCTGACTCTGGGGACAGAAAGCTGACCAGTCCCTGAAGACCTGAGAGTTCTGGATGGTTCATAATTTAGCAGTAGGTCAGACATGTATTTTGGGCCTAAACCATTCAGTGCTTTATAAACCAGCAGCAGTATTTTGAAATCTATTCTTTGACACACAGGAAGCCAGTGTAAGGACTTCAGAACAGGAGTGATGTGATCCACTTTCTTAGTGTTAGTGAGGACTCGAGCAGCGGCGTTCTGAATCAGCTGCAGCTTTCTAATAGATTTTTTAGTGAGACCTGTAAAGACACCATTACAGTAGTCGAGTCTACTGAAGATAAAAGCATGGACAAGTTTTTCCAAATCCTGCTGTGACATTAGTCTTTTAATCCTAGATATGTTCTTTAGGTGATAGTAGGCTGATTTAGTAACTGTTTTAATGTGACTGTTGAAACTCAGGTCAGAGTCCATGACTACACCTAGATTTCTGGCTTTATCTGTTGTTTTGAACATTGCAGACTGAAGCTCAGCGCTAACTTTTATACGTTCTGCCTTGGCTCCAAAAACCATTACCTCAGTTTTATCTTTGTTTAATTGGAGAAAGTTCTGACACATCCAGTCATTGATTTGTTCAATGCACTTACTCAGTGTTTGAATTGGAGCATAGTCTCCTGGTGAAATTGTTACGTACATTTGTGTGTCATCCGCATAGCTATGGTAACTTATTTTGTTGTTTTTCATTATCTGAGCCAGTGGTAGCATGTAGATGTTAAAGAGAAGAGGCCCCAAGATGGAGCCTTGAGGTACCCCACATGTCATATTTGTCAACTCAGATGTGTATTTACATATAGAAACAAAGTTTTTTCTGTCCTTTAAGTAGGACTCAAACCAATTTAGAACTGTTGCCGAAAGTCCCACCCAGTTTTCTAGTCGGTCTAGTAATATGTTGTGGTCAACAGTGTCAAACGCAGCACTGAGATCTAATAATACTAACACTGAAGTTCTGCCACTGTCTGTGTTTAAGTGGATGTCATTGAAGACCTTTACAAGAGCAGTCTCAGTGCTGTGGTTTGGACGAAATCCTGACTGGAACACATCCAAAGAGTTATTTAAATGCAAGAAGTTACTCAACTGTTGAAATACAACTTTTTCAATGATTTTACCTAGAAATGGCAGGTTTGATATTGGCCTGTAATTGTTCATTACTGAAGCTGTAAGGTTTTCACTGTCTGACTGTCACACAAGCAGCTGATAAATATCCCCCATCCCCATAAGTGAATGTGTTTTAGTCTGAAAGCTGTTTGGCATCACAACGCTGTTATGAAAGTTTCTCTGGCATTCTACAGGTGATGTTAGCTAGTCAGACTATCTTGACTACTTGTTGCTATCATATTGTGGCATAAGCCGTTTTCTACACGTATATTTTACCGGCGTAGTTTTCGTTATGATTTTACTTGTGATGGCCACATGTAGCCCATGTATTGATTCCATCCGATAGCTGCAATAATACAAAACAAAAGGAAAATGTCTGCCTCTTCACAATGGTCAATATCAGTGAACGGATGGTTATTAAAGTAAGGTAAAATAAACAGAATCACACTAAGCCTGGTTAGTGTTGCCTGACTTTATATAAGTGTTTTTTATAAGTGTGTGGTCGCGTTCTAGTCACTTTGCTCAGCGCTACTGCTTGTTACAACTTGTATTCGCCGTACTCGCCATGAACTGTTATTGCTCAGGTTAATCTCGACCCCCTCCAATGTAAGCGTGACGTATTTGGTTCTTCGATCTTGCCGGGTTGCCGAGAGGGGCCAGCTGAGAGAATAGACCAGACTCCAGCAAAGGTAAATTGTGTCTAGAGTGCGCCATCTAGTGGGATCAACTGAAATGCCGGGTATTGCAGGAAAAAGGCAAAATGAATGCGGTCTTTACTATAATTTGGACAATTTTGTACCAATATTCGGCGGGCCGGATTCAAAAGCCCAACGGGCCGTATATGGCCCGCGGGCCTTAGTTTGCCCATGCCTGGGCTAGAAGTATACTGACCTTGTTTAATGGTGGATAAACACACCATGCAGCTGTTCCTCGTGAGTCAGAATGGAGAGTAGCACAGCCAGTGAGTATTATGGCACTTTTCCACTGCAACACGTAGCACGGTTTAAGCTTTTTTTTGCTTTTCCACTAGGGGTAGTTCTGGCTCAGGGCCACTTTTTCACCTTTTTTCTGGCCCTCCAAAATCGAGGTTCTTACCGGGCCAACAACCGGGCTGAATGTGCTAAACTAGTGACGTAAACACTCTCGACTGCTGATTGGTCAGAGAAAATCACAATTCTTCGACGAGACAGTCTCCAAGATTTGCATAAGCACCATTTTTAAAACAGACAAGCTACCGTCAACAAATCCATAAAGAAATGGCAGCAACAACAAAAACACGCCGTGGTCGTTTGACGAGGTACAGACGTTACTCCATCTCATTGCGGATGAAAAAATACAGCGGGGAGCTCGACGGCGCAACACGAAACAACGCCTGGACTCGGCAACGTCCATGCAGCAAGGTAAGTGTTTGCTAACGCTCTGTTCTTTGCTTGAAAGCGTTGTGTTGCTATCTATTGTAAAGCTAATTTCTAACAATCAAACCTATTTTATCCTTACATTTATGTTCGACAACCCATGCTTTTATGGAGCCCCGAAGAGCTACGGTTAGCACAGATAGCATTAGCTAGAGCTATTGTTTGCTAACACCATATGTACCATTGTTTACTTCCAGTTTTCTAGAGTTGTTGTTGCTATTTAGTATTGTGCTGCAGTTGTTTGTGGAATTAACAAGTCATGTATGCTGTTCTAGATGCCGTTGTGACTAGCGAGGAGGAGTCCCGAACAACGAGTGATGGCAGTGCTCCAGAGCACCAGCAACGAAGAAAGCCAGCGTGTGGTTCTAGGTAAGAAATAGGCATGGCAAAACGACTGGAATTGTGACTTTTTTTAAACTTAACCCTCCTGTTGTCTTCGGGTCAAATCTGACTGATTTACTACTTTCATCAATCATAACTTTTTTGTATTACATTCGATTGCATTAAGGCTTTATGATATCCTTCACAGTATACATTTGAACATATACAATTGCTGACCACCACTTTCGTTGAATTTTGGATGATTTAGTCAACTTTGTAACACCCATGGTGTTCCCGGTCAAAAATGACTGCCATAAAAAAAAGGAATTAGTAACCATCCGGATCAGATAAAACACACACACAAACACACACACATACTCTAGATGTCCCCCCCCCCCCCTTATGTGCCCAATCCCCCCATGTGAATCACACCTGGCAGACACAAACACACACACACAGAACAATTTGACACATTTCCCGCTCTTATGTGCCCATCCCCCCACATGGATCACACCTGGCACACGCAATACATGTTCAGTGTCTATTCTTTGTATATTTACTGCAGTTTTTCATGTATACCAGTAGTCTGATACAATATTTACAGTTTGAAAGGGTGTTAAATGAAATTTGGTGATGATTAATGTTTTTTGTGTTAATGTAATAGCAGTTAAAACAGGACCGGTCAAATTTGACCACGAACACCAAAGTAAGGGGGGGAAAACAAAGGCAATAGGAGGGTTAAGATCATCGTCAGTGAGTAAAATAAGTAATACCACTGTATGGAAATGCTCTGTTACAAGTAAAGTAACGTACAAAAGTAAAAGTAGTAAGAATCACTATTAATGTTGCAGCTAGTAAAATTGTGTGTGACATCCTAATATATTCTTGTATATTGTTCATTGTTAAGTATTGTCCAGCAGACACATGGACCTGCACTGCTTTCCACTTATTTTGGACTGTGCTTTGTTTTTTAACTTTAAACTGGTCTCATATTTATTCATACTTATATTCATTTGTAGTTATCCATTTACTTCATGACTGTATATTTGTACATACTCATATATATCTATACATGTATTTATATTCATTACCAACGGTCGGGCAGTGGCTCAGTCAGTAGGGGCTTGGACTGGGAGCCGTAGGGTCGCCGGTTCAAGTCCCCGACCAGACCTAAAATGTGGAGTGTGGACTGCTACTTGGAGAGGTCCCAGTTCACCTCCCGCCCTCCCGTGGTGCCCTTGAGCAAGGCACCGGACACCCCACTTCCACCCTCACTCCCATTGCTCCCTGGGCACTGTACACTAGCTGCCCACTGCTCCTAGTACTAGACTCCTGGTACTAGGATGGGTTAAATGCAGAGGCCAAATGTCACTGTGTGTGCTGTGTGCTCTGCATGTGTGACCATTAAAAGAGGGTTTCATCCCTCCCGATTCTATTCTATCTAACAGGCTGGACATAATGTAATTCACTTTCCAATCATTGTAAACATCTAGGTCCAGAACTGTCTTTAGTTCATCCTTACTGTTGTTCTGTTTATACTTATATATTTTATTCTTATATCCTTATGTGACCTGTACCTGTCCTGCGTTTTTCATTCTTATTGCTGTTGCTGCTATAACACCTGAATTTCCCTACGGTGATTAAAAAAGGTTTATCTTATTGTCTTCCAGGCAAGAGGAAACAAGGAGAGGAGCATCTCACAGTCCTGAGGGAGATGCACAGTGCAGATCTGGCCCAGCAGGAACGGCACCTGCAGCTGGCCGTAGTGGCCTTTTACACTTGCATTTATGTATATAGTTTTGCTGTGTTTTACACTTTTGTATTTATGTTTATAGTTTGCTTTGATATTTGCACTTGTTTGATGATTAAACTGTTTGTTTGTAACAAGTATTTTTATCGGGATTTCCTCTGTGTTAATAGTAGATCTTAACAAACAAAACAGACCACAGAACAACTTTCTTAAATTATTAGAAAGATTTTCTTTTCATGATCTGTTATTTTCTCAAATGTTCTTATATGGGGCAGTACTTACAGGTGCTTGAAATTCAAATATTTACTAAATAGTCAATTCTGATTTTTAAATCATTTGACAAACATGTATATGTGAAAGAGTAAAAAATATGTATCTATGTTCAATACAATTTACAATCAGTACAATGAATGTGTTGCTATTAAATTAGTGCATCAGACCCTCTCGTATGTCACTGCCCTCCACCTCTGCACCTTGTGCCACTGCTACCACAGGCTCTGCTGCTGCTGCTACTGCTGCTGCTGCTGCATCATCCATTCATCATCATAGGCCTCTCCATGACATTTGTTGCACAGATAGGTGTAGGTTTCCTCAGACGTCCTGAAGTTCTGCACCCACTGAGTGTGTGTGAAAGATGGAATAATCACACCCCACCACTCGGTAGCTCGGTTGAACGTCCAAACACAAGGTCTGCGGCGGCGACTTTGCAAATGGTATAACTTCTGAAATACACATAAAAAAGCATACATATTTTAATACGTAAAAGTGGTAGCTAAAATTAATTAAATACTTGAAACACTGGTCGTATAGTGAGCGTGACCCTTAACACATTGCTAGTTAGCGAACGTTAGCTTACCAAGTAGCGTTGTCGTTTTGTAGTGATCGTTTTGTCGTCCCTGCTGCGTTGTATGATTGCCCAAACTCTCCTGTTAGCTTCTTCTGTATTTCGTAGGGATGTAACGATACCAAAAACTCAGGGTACGATAATATCGCGATTAAAAAGTCCACGGTACGATATTTATCGCGATATTGAAAAATAAAGAAGAAAATAAATTGTGTCGCCAGAACGCCGACACCTCCTCATCTCCACCGCTCCCATGTTTTGTTTTGTGTTGCCATAAATTAGTCTCTCTGCGTTGGTGCGCTGGGCGAATGCTAATGCTAATAATGCTAATGCGAGGATAATACAATGGCGGCTCTACAAAACATTTCAGAGTTGTACGAGGCGTGGTTTGCAATTCGCCCAGCCAACCAGAACTGGGGCACTTTTTTCCCCCAGGAAAGTACGATCTCTCAGCAGGCACTAAAAATGGGGGTAAAAGTTCCCGAGATTAAGTGCTCTTTTTGGTGTGAACGCGACATAAGAGCCGCGTTCACACCAAGTACTTTCCTGTACTTAGTTCCGGCACTAAGAGCCCCGGCGCTTTTAACCCCAGGGCACTTAGTACAGATCGCGTTCACACCGGAGTACTTTTCCCTGAGGGAAGATTACGCAAATGAGCCGCTGACGTCACTTCTTCTTCTTCTGCTTTGGCTTTACTGGCAGGCCACAAACCACTTCACGGCGAGTACAGTAGGTGGCGGTAAGCACCTTAAATTTGTTTGCAATCCGCTAGAAAACAAGAGAAGGAGAAGAAGAAAAACTTCCCGCGTATACTGTCTGTTGTTTACCTTCCGACCTCAGACATGATGGAGATGGAGTCGACTGAAGTTGTGCTGTTTGTGCTCATGTTATACAGCTTTGTAACTTCGTTAATGCGGCCTGAGCCTATTAGGCGTCCGACACAAATCCGGAGCCGCCACACGTCGAATGCTATAATCGCAAAGTTTCTTCAGCATCAAAGGCAGTTCAAAAGCCTTAGGAAAAGGATTGGCCGACGGAAAGCACACATGATTGCCATGTTTCACCGTAGGATGGCTGATGACGATAAGCAAGATACAGGATCTATTTAATCGCCATGTCAGTTTTCTTTATTGCACTCTCAAGACATAACATTTAGTTTAGTTTAGTTTATTTTATTTTTTTCGAGCGTGTAAAACCAAAGAAAATACAAATGAAACAAAAGGTGATACAGACATGATACAGTACTATACAAATGAATGCAATAACAAAACGAAACATTTAATTAATAATTGAATAATCTGTAGTATCATTGTCTGATATCAATAAACAATAAACAACAAAGCTTTAGCTAATTACACGTCCGAAAAGGGGTCGGAAGAAGTTTACACTTATTTAATCCGACCCCTTCTCCCTTATTTATTTTTTATTATTTTTTATTTTTTTTACATCTTAATATATGTTAACATACAATATAAACTTATACTTATAATCATGAATAATTTATATAATCATTCATATAATATATACAGGCAAGTTAGGACAATGGTCTCTATATATTTATATATATACATATATTATATACATTATATACAAATTCATAAATAAAATACAAAACAAGAATATAAACAGTTATGGTTTAGCAGTTTCATCTATCATGTACCTTGTGAGAATTGAGTCTTTATACCTCTTTTTGAATAGTTTTATGTTTGGACATCCCTTTAAATAGAAATATTTTAAATGTAACTAAAGTGTCAGTTGTACATGTCAGTAAACATTGTCAATATAAAATAAAGTGTCAGTTGTACTATATAATAACAGTAATAACAATATAAAATAAACTGTCCACAGGGATAGGGAGTCTCAGCAGCAAACCCACCTTAATGATATATATATAGATATATCTTCCTGAGACCCACTGCATCCGTCTGCCATAAACACTATGGAAACATACATGTTAGTTTTGGCCCATAGTGGACTCCATGTTGTGTTGTGTGAAATGGGGGGGAATTAAAAGTTTAGGTCAAATAATATTTAAAATTATATAAATTGTCATATTTGTGTATGTGCCGCTGCCATTCCCCCACAAGGTTGCAACATTGATGATAAATAAATGACAAATACAGCTTTGCCAGTTTATAACCGATGAAACATGATGGTATCAGAATAATCACTTACATGTGATGTATAGGATGCTACACAGGTCACAAAAGATAAAGTGTCAGGAGAAATAAGCAATATACAGGATCTGTTTAATCGCCATGTCGGTTTTCTTTATTGCACTCTCAAGACATAACATTAAATAGAACAATTTTAAATGTAAATAAAGTGTCAGTTGTACATGTCAGTAAACATTATATATAAAATAAAGTGATAACAGTAATAACAATATAAAATAAACTGTCCCAGGTGTAGGGATAGTCTCAGCAGCATAATTACCTGATTGCAGCCACCTGGGTTACTTGGCTCAACCCAATAACTTTATATAAGTTTACTTTAAACCACACTTAAAATAATAATATAATTATACATATGTACATGTCTACAGTATAGCAACTAATACATGTTTTAAATAAATAAACATTCAAATGTGAAAGACACCTTCAATGAATATTTAAAACTTACACAAAATCAGATTCTTGTAAAAATTAGAGTACATGCATTGTTCTAGCTAAGATATATATACATATATCGTAGCTCTTAGCTTGCTTAACATGCTTGCTTAACATGCTCGTTCAGTTAGCATGTATGCTAACTGGACATGCTCGCTCAGTTAGCATACACATATATATATATATTATTTATGTATTCCATTCCTTTAAATTGAATATTTAAAATACACATTAGCTAAATAAACACAATTACACTGCGCTAAACAGCCAAATCGACAAACAACCGAGAACCTAAATAGTATGTCATTATATCTAAAACCACAAGACGTTAATTACCTGTACTCGGTGCGCCATATTGTCTGTTGTCTGTTCTCTGTAAACCTCCATGTCTCATTAAATATCCTTGCGTCAGCTTCTCACGTGTTGGGCGCGCACTCTTCTGACCATATTTGGAAGTACAACTTCCTACAACTTCCTACAGGTTCAACCTCCACCGTCTGGCTGTGGCTGCAGCTGGACCCTTCTCTCAGAGTCCGGCGCACTTCCTGGGGGCTTGCCAAGTACACGATCGCTTCCGTGGTACACTTGCTTGGTAGCACATGTCTTCCGAGCGTCTTGCTTCAGAAGCGAGGCAAGAATACTTCCTAGCCTCGGTAAACGAAGAATGGAACAGGCGAGCAAGTGTTCCATTGTGTCACACAAACGTGTGACGCACACACGTTGGTGTGCGTCATATGAGAGGCCCCACCTTACATTTTCCGCCACAGATTTGGGGAAATTGGTCCGTGCGCAAAGCATTGTGGGGATTTTAAGACCGCGGAGTCTACACATGTGCAGCCTCGACATTTCTCCAAACGAAGTACGCCAGGCTCGGTAGAATGCTGGACATTGGAAAAGTACTTTGGCGGCACTCGATGACGTAGTATGCTTGAAATAGTGGCTCTGGAGCAGCTTTACTCGAGATTGAGAAACACCCCGTTATGGTGTTTGAGTTGTGTCGCATTGAAGATGACGTCACAGCAGTTTTACGCAGCGTCGCTCCGCCCGTCGAACAGCCGAACTACCCCAGTTACTAAACTGTAATGGAAACGCAGCTTAAAGTGAGCCTGGCCTAACAAGGCCAAACTAAACTGTGCTAAGCCGTGTTAGGTCCTGCAGTGGAAAAGCGCCATTAGTCATCCAAAACCCTGCTTTACAGGACCCTGAGCAAATAACATGAATCTCACAGTGCACTTACAGGCACTCACACACTCTCTAATCTGTCAGTGTGCTGGCCGGGCTATTTTTTAGGGAACCATAATTCATTATTTGTTATACCACAAAGCTGGATGCACCTGGGAAAAAGTAGGACAATAAATGGTACAGGGTTGAAGCCAACCCAATCTCTAATATTTGATTATATTATTATTATTTTAACAATCACATGACTCTATTGTAAAGGGGTTACCCACAGTGCTGAAATTATATTCAGTCAACTGCAACTTGACGGAGTCTTTTGGCACTGTTTTTTTTACCTTTCAACATTTGGGTCAGTGTGTGCTTTCACTAAGTCCTGTTTTCATCAACCTACCAGCATACAGACAAAGTTATCAATTACCTCAGGAAGGCAGCAGCCAAAGAGCCACATATAAAGCGCTGTTCTCAACAATTGTTGGATTGTCCTCGGGATGCATTGTAATAACTTTGGTCATACTCTGTACAACATCAGGTCAATATTTCAATTTTTTAAAATACTTTTGGGTTATATTCCCATCAGCTTCAGTCGGTACATTGAATGTAGTTTTTTTAATTGCTGCTCTTTGAGAATCTAAATCAAGCAAAACTTTAAACGCAATACAGTCCAAAGCAGTTGGCATAGAAATATAATATATAAGTCCAATTGAATTTCTTGTGTGGAAATGATTTGTTGTTTTTAAGTCCTTTTCTCTTGTTTCTTGTCTTTAAGCTCGGCCGCACTGAGACAGCTGTGAACAACCTGAACCCAGTGTTCGGGGTGAAGTTTCAAGTGGACTACCACTTTGAGGAGATCCAGAAGCTTCGCTTTGCCTTGTTCGATGAGGACAAGTGTGCCACACAGCTCTATGAACATGACTTCCTGGGAGAATTCATTTGTACACTGGGAGTGGTATGAAACAATTTCTCTTTTTCCGTTCAAATTTGGTCCAGTAATAAAAAAGATGACAGAGTATATGTTGCATCAATTAACATTTTGTGACATAAACATTTTTTGTTCCATTTCCAGTTTTGTCTTTAAGCTTTTGGGCGCTATTGCCTGCTTTATCAAGGATACAGTGATGACGAACTATTGTCGGGTGAAGTTGGCATTGCAAGGGCTCCCTTGACCAAAATAAATGGGATTTTTCCATTGGATTTTTGAATGCTGGAGAAAACGAGGGGTTATGTATGGTAACCCTTGTTATATAAACACAGGCGGAGCCCTCTACTGGACTCTATGGGTACTTCCCCTCGATCCTATCATGCAAGCATTCATCCACTGAGACTTTCTAGACATAGCCGGCCCGGGGCGGGCCTACCTGAATGCGCGCGCATCTCACCGCATAAAAGGAGACCTCGCCTCCTTACTGTCATCCTTTACTTCTCTTCAGCAAGCAGCATAGGACAGACAGTGCCCCTGAGTAGAGGGCTCCGCCTGTGTTTATATAACAAGGGTTACCATACGTAACCCCTCATTATATCTCTCACAGGCTCCCGATGTATACACGCGCTGTCGTCCCACAACAACACTGTTCCATCTCACTGTTTCTGACCGGCTTTCTGGTTAGCAGCCGCTGCGCCTCACTCAGCTCTCCCTCGGCCGTAACCGTGGAGAGAAAAGAGGCTGCGGCTGACAGAGCACACCCTGACGCGCTTACCCCGCGGAGGTGTGCTATGACGTGGAAGACTCCCCCCTGCCCTAAAACAGGGGAAAAGAGTCCTCCAGCCCCTATGGGCCCATGTGCGCGTCACGTAAGCGCATTATGCCCGGGGAGGGGGTCAGATGCCCACTGACCCACAGCCCCCCTCCCTCCTCACCAGTCCTGCGTTGCCCCAGCAAGCCCAGACAATGAAAAGGAGCCAGACATGTCCAAGAGATGAAACTTTATGAAGGGGCCTGGCGTTGACCAAGACGCCGCCGTGCATATGTCCTCCACACGTTAAATAAGGCTGTTGACACCATGGCTCGTGTGCACGGACCCCCATGGGGAAGGCTCTCCCCGCCTGTCCGTAGGCATGTGCAATGCACTCGCAGAGCCAGCCTGCCAGGCGTTTCTTGGACAGAGCTTTCCCGGTCACCCCGCCCCCGAAGCACACAAACAGCTGTTCAGTGTGTCTAAGGGCAGCCGTGAGCTCCACATAATATGCCAGCGCACGCACCGGGCAGAGGAGGTGTAATTTAGCCTTCCTCGCCCCACTATGGGGTGGAAGACCCCCCAACTGAATAGCCCTCGACCTGAACGCACTCCTTAGGCTCTTTGGCACAAAGGAGGGGTTCGGTCTGAGTGTCGCCCCGCTCTGGTCACCCCGGATCATTAAACAACTCGGGTGCACCGACAAAGCAGTTAACTCGGACACTCTTTTGGCTGACGTTAAGGCAAGTAGCAATGCTGTCTTCCACGACAGTGCTTTCAGGGAGGAGAGCTCCAGAGGCAGGTCCCACTGCGGGGCGGAGGCACGCACTAGTGGGCGCAGCCTCCTGACTCCCCATAAAAACCGCAACATTAGTGGCTGAGAAAAGGCTGACCTGCTGCCAAATCCCTCATGGCAGGACGAGATGGCTGCTGCATACACTTTCACTGTGGAATGAGCAAGCCCTCTGTCCACCAATAACTGTAAGTACGACAAAATAGATCCCAATTCACAAGATAGGGGCTCTATTTTCCGCTCCTCACATCATCACAGGAATCCCAGCCACTTCGGCCTGTAACAGGCTGTGGTGGATCCCGCTCTAGCTGCCTGGATAGACTGAATAACACTATCAGACAATGGGGTGGCCCAGAGTGGGTAACGCCCCGATTGCACCTGCCTCCTGAGACATCGCCCCCCAAAACTGGGGGAGCGCCCAGGGCTGGCCCACCTTCATCTGTGTCATCTCTGAGTACCACGGCGCCCCCACATGATCCGGCGCTACTAGGATGATTGACAGATGTTCTCGCCTCACTCTCCCCAGGAGTGGGAGAATGAGACAAAACGGTGGAAAGGCGTAAAGCAGCTTCTTTGGCCATGGCTCGTGTGCAAACGCGTCCACCCCCAAGGGCGGGTCGTCGCTCAGAGCCATGGAGAACCACAGTGCGCAGAGGGTGTTGCGCAGAGGGTGTTGCGCAGAGGGTGTTGCGCCGGCTGGCGAACAGATCCACATCTGCTGTCCCGAACCGGGCCCAGCTCCGCTTCACCACCTCCGGGTGAAGCGCCCACTCGCCTGGCAGGGGTCCACCCCTCGACATGAGGTCGGCCCCCTTGTTCTCCAGACCCGGAATGTGGAGGGCTCTCATACCCCTTTCACACCAACGCAACTCCGGTTCAAGCTCCGTGCTAGAGCTTTTCAGGTTCAGAAGCGGTACTTCGGTTTAGCTCCGGCTCTTTTCACACCGCTCAGAGCCCGACTGGTGCTGCCGCTGCTGCATCATGACGTCACAGTTTACGTCGCTGATTTTCTCCCCAACGGAGCTCACCTCACAACAACAACGGGCCGGGGACTGCGTTGCTTTTAATCATACGAAGCCAGATTAAATTAAATAACGACTTCTCCAACCTTATACTTTTCTCCAGAGTGCCGTGGTTCATTGTTTATTAATGTGTTTCAGCGGCATTTACCGACCGCTGCAGTGCTGCTGCTCTTCCACGAGTGTATTCTCCCGTTAGCTCCGGGTTAGCTCACACGGCTCTAAAGTATTCACTGTCTGACTGTCACACAAGCAGCTGATACATATCCCCAGTTCCCCTTAAGTGAATGTGTGTCAGTCTGAATTGACGCTGTTTGGCATCACAACGCTGTTATGAAAGTTTCTCTGGTATAACATGGGTGATGTTAGCATAGCAACCGAAGCTAAACTGACTACTTGCTAAGCAGTTTTCTACAGGCACTTTTTACCGACGTATTTTTCATTATGATTCTACTTGTGATAGTCGGACATGACAACCTGTGCAGCCCATGTATTGATTCCATCCGATAGCTGCTATAATAACAAACAAAACGTCTGCCTGCTCTCCACAATGATCAATAACAGCGAACGGATGGTCAAAGTAAGGTACAAATAAACAGAATCACACGAAGCCTGGTTAGTGTTGCCTGACTTTATAAAGTGTGTTTTTTTTTAACAAGTGTGTGGTTGCGTTCTAGTCACTTTGCTCAGCACTACTGCTTGTTACAACTTTTATTTGCCATACTCGCCTTAACTGTTAGCTCAGGTTAATCTCGCCCCCCTCCGACGTAAGCGTGACGTAAGCGGTTCTTGCTTCTACACGGACAACTTTTTGGTGCTCGAAACGAACCGGATTCCGGAGCTTAGAGGCTGCTCCGCTGCGGTGTGAACAGGAAAACCCGGTGCTTTTCAAGCACCAGAACCGAACCGGCCCCGAAACACCGTTGGTGTGAATGGGGTATCAGAGATAACACCACCTCTGACCATAACCACAATTTCTCCGCTGTGGTCAACAAAGCGGCAGAGCGGACTCCGCCCTGCCTGTTGATATATGCCACTGTGGTGCTGTTGTCGCTCCTGACCATTACATGTCTCCCCTGACATGCAGTAACCCGAGCGGGACCACAACGTGAGCCGCCGCCATGAGACCCAGGGTCTGCATGATAGTCAAAGCTGTCACTGTTGCCCCCTGTCGCAGTCTGCAAACTGCCCGAAGCAAAGATGCCTGTCTGCTCTCTGACAGCGTGGCGCGTAGCCTGCCTGCATCGAGCACCACTCCCAACACATACAGCGCCTGTTGGTGAGGTATGGGGGTGCTTTTCTTCCAATTGATCGCAAAACCCAACTTGGTTAGGTGTAGGATCAACTGGGCTGTATAAAACATTGCCCGTTCCCTGGACCTGGCCATAATTATGAGGTCGTCCAGATAAAAGAAAACTCTCATGCCACGGCCGCGCAGCGGCTGGAGCGCTGTGGCCACACATTTGCTGAACGTGCGTGGGGACAGGGAGTAGCCGAACGGTAGCCTGTTGTACTCGCAGGCCACCCCCTGGAAGGCAAAACGCAAATACTTTCTGTGTTTCGGAACAATCTCAACATGAAAGTAAGCGTCCCTCAGGTCAATGGTTGTAAACCAATCGCCTGGTTACCAGTTACTGGGACTGGCTGCACCAGTCCCAGTAACTGTTTTATAGTTAACATCCGGAATTTTCTGTGTGCAATGTGGAGATTCAGACTGTGAAGATCCAGAATGGGCCTGAATTCGCCTGTCTTTTTGGGAACCAGGAAGTACAGGGAATAATGCCCCCCTCTCTGTCTTGCGTGCACACAGCAGACACTGCCTGTTTTTGCACCAAGGCCTGAACCTCTGCTGAGAGAAAACCCTCGGGATGATAGCTTTGCCTCTCTTATGCCTGTGAACGGAGGAGGGATGCTGCGCTTCAATTCCCCATAACACTGTGTTAGGGGATGTGCAATCAGCTGTGCGGCCCCAGTGATAAAGCTGTGGTACTCTCTGGTGACCCATCCCGCCGCAAAACCCCCGGCGAAGGGAAGCTCTGCCCATGGGGGGATCGACACAGAAAGGGCCGACTCTCTACTGAGGTCCTTGAACGCGCCGCGGCAGCGCGCGCTCCGCCATGATGCTTTCACCCAAACAGTGAAATGCATCAAGCGGAGCTTTTACACTCAGCGTTAAATGTTTCCTAACCCTGCTACGCCGGCCATAATGTCCCTGTACCCGCATAGCGCGGTTTATCACTCTCACCCGCGCATGCGCACTAGCTGCCTCCTTTACTGGAGTTAAAACCTGGGCAGCGAGTGGGGAAACTGTACGGTCAACATTACGTGGCTGTGTGGGTGTGTGGAAAGAAAAGATACTCAGACTGGAATACAAGTTATCTTTTTTATTTTGAAAAGAAGACTTTGATACCAACGGGTCAAACAGGGAGGAGGCGGGATTCACCCTTGCGTCCTGGCCGGAGAAATCACCTCTCTCCGCCGGGACGCTTCCTCCCGCCGCCAGTCAACTCCTGGAGGACGGAGCTCCCCACCCAGTACCCCTTCGCTGCGGCGGATCCGGAGCGGGAGCCGGAGCGGGGGCCGGAGCGGGAGCCCGCCGGGTTCGGTCAGTCTGTCCTCGTGAGGGCCGGTACTGGGCCGGTACCTCGGGATGGACCGCGGTGGCAGAGGGCGCGTCAGGAGCTCTAAGGGCTCTGTACCGGGGCCTCTCTCTCCGCCTTACCACCGCCGGGCGCTCTACCTATTGTTCATTTTTGCGGTATTCCACACAAAGTGAAAGTACACTATTACTGTAATATTTACACTTACCCATGTCCAAATGGATCCTTGTTGTCCCTGTATTCTTCTTCTTCAGAAGAGTCAAAGCCTTCTGGTTCTGATGCTCCATTTTCACGAGTGCTAGCGAAAATAATCTCTAGCGCGTCCGTAACTGTTGTGTTTTTTTTAGCCATTTTCTCAGTCTCTCTCTTGTTTCCTCACATACGTTAACTGATGGGAGACACGTGGTTTAAGTTTTTTTCTTGGTCGGTAGGTCCTTAGTGATTTCTTGAGTGTCCATTTGTCATTTCAGACCAACATAGCTGCAGCTGCCCCGGCCGAGATTTACTTGACCGACATACGATACCAAATCCCACACAGTGTAACGCAAAGTCAAGCTGCTTTGAGCGGCCTTATTGGCTGCTGTGAGTCGTTGGATAAAGTTTCACAATAGGTACCGCTGGAAAGCTACAGTTCCAGCGATTCGGTGGTTATCTGCATGATATTTGTACTCCTTATAATCGAAAAGATCTGATTAAATACGTAGAATATGCGCACTTCGACATGGCGCTGCGAGCGTCGACTCCAGAGGGAAGCCATCATGCTCTTACTTTGAAACCTTGAAATGCGGATGTCGTCCGCATGTCGTCATCAGCAGGCCATCACGTGGTTTCCAAAAATAACCGATTGATACGAGCAGATTTCGGTCGAGACCGGAGGAAAGTTTGTCTCAAAAACGTACTGTGTGTGTAAAAAGACGATCCACAAGCAGAGATTTGAGATCCACAAGCGCATTTTTGGTTGACAAATACAAAATGGATTTACAAATGCCTGATCGAAAGTTGTCAATGTTAAAGAGATATTCACACATTCCTTTTTGTGGGGGAAACTTCTGAAGCAATTGGAATCAGGACTCAAAGGGAGACACGATGGAGAGCTGGAGCTTTGAGGGCAATCACTGACGGTTTATTTGGAGCTTCGGCCGGAGAATTCACAAGACATGTCACGAGCCACGAGTTGACCACACGGTTGAGATGCCACAATCAATTCTGAAGAACCCTCCTGTAGTTCCAGGTTGTAACTAGTTCAGAGTGTAATAATCAACGTTGTGCATAACAAGATAGAATGATAACACCTCTATCAGCTGACGCCAACAGGCAGGAACAGGGAGACAAAACACTGAGAGCACAGCAGCCAAGGTTGCAGGTGCCTGTGCTCAGTCAGGACAGTATGAACTGATAAACTGGGTCAAAGTTATGGGCCTTGGGAAATATTTCCCCAACACTTTTGTTTATTTGTAAATTAATTATAGTATTCACAGATCTTTTTTTTATTTGTGAAAATATTTTGCGTATTTGCAGATCCGTTTTACATTTGCACATTTATTTGTGAGTTTGCAAATCTTTTAAATGCATTTGTGGATGGTGTTTTACATTTACAAATCACATATTTTCACACAAATTATTTTTATGTTCACACAAATATTTATGAGACAAATCTAAGCCCATACATATTAACACAATTTATTCAACTTGATGACGTTTAGTAGTTTGATTTAGCCACTTTTTAGCAACATATTTGTTTAAGACACATAGAAGGTTTGGATGTTCATGAGTGGGGTATTTATTGACATATTTCATGTTGTGGAATAAAACGAAAAAATATCTTAAGCTTGTATCTCCATACTTCAGAGGCCTGTACTACGAAGCTGGATTTTCGCTTAGCCGGCTAACTTCAGGGAAATCTCGGGCTTTCCGGTCCTACGACGCTGGTTCTCTTTTTAGCAGGCTAGATTTCCATGGTAACTTATGCTGAGCGGCAAACCTGCTCCGGAGCAGGTTAGGTGGCAGGCTAAGAGATCAACTCAGTGAAAGCACCGCCTGCTGACCAATCAGAGCTCCGTGTGCGGAGTTTAAAGCGATCAATTCATATTACAGGATAGAGGAAATACAGAAAAACTGCCGTTGCAGGAAAGACGGCCGGCCAAAATCAACTGACTGTGTGAACATGAAAATTAATAGAATATCCCCTCCCATCTTCAGAACAATCTGACTATTATAATATTAGCGTTAAGAAAGCTTACTTAAATATCTGCCACGACATAAGTAACCGGATCAGAGTAACATTAAGTACAGTCCGCGGCACTGTGAGTGCAGACGTCAATGTGTCCCATTATCATTCATATCATATCACATCATAATGTATCATATATTTCCTTATTTGAGTCAGCTTCTTGAGCCGTATCTGGCCGTGCAACACTCACAGTGTCACATACTGTATGCAGAAGTATTATTTTAAGCAACACATTAAGTTGACGAAACACTCGAGTCAAATGTAATTAAAGTCAGATCCACTCGTGTCTTGGATGGGGCAGTGATATCATAAACCTGTTAATGTACGCATTCAAACGCTTTTTCTTTTACCAGCTGTATTCACCTTGCAGGTGCAGCTATGTGGCTTTTATCCTGGATAAAGTGTTTAAGTCATGGATGTTTAAAGTTTAACTTCTTCATATTTGACTAATATTAAAGTTCACTTTTCATTCAGGAAGTATGACGCTGCGCTGTCAGTACGCTTGTCCATGTTTGAGATTGGTCGAATGCTCCAAATACCACCCCTTTCATGTGAACGCGCACCTAACTAGATAGGACACGGCTGGCTTGAGCGATCCACTTGATAACCAGCGTCGTAGTACAGTTTAGCCAGAGCGCGTATGTTTTGGATTGGGCCAACCGGCTAACTCAAACATATCCAGGTTAGGTTGAACCAGCTTCGTAGTACAGGCCTCTGGTATACTGATACAAAAACAATTGTTGTCTTTGAGATGACAGAACTGGAAATGGTAAATTGCAAACTAATTTCCTAGTTATAGTACTCAATTCTGCATCGCTCTATTAAACTCCAGCCAAAATATCCTGATCATATTACACAGCCAGCTATTAATTCCTTAAAGTTGGAAAAACATTTCCACATTTTAAAAAGGGTAAAGTGGGCTAAAGTTGTTAAGTCATTCAAATCCATTTTATACTTTCGTTGTGTCTTCATTTGTCCTTGATCCATTTGTTTCTCTTTAATTATTTACTAGATTGTGTCCAATAAGAAACTTCACAGACCGTTGATCTTAGCCAATGGGAAGCCAGCTGGCAAAGGGTCTATTATGGTAAGAATGAGTACTGTCTCTCTCTGTATTCTAAACTGTCTTTGTGTCTTTCCTTTGACAAATAAACTCTGTGCCGCATTATCAAAGGTAGCTGCACATGTAGTCGCTGTTGTTTACTATAATAGCACGTTTGCTTCTGTTGATGATGATGACAGTGATGTTGTTGAAGCTGCTGTTGTTGTTGTTGTTAGTGATGACTGTTATTGTTGCTGCTGTTACTGCAGATGTTGATGTGAATGTTAATAGTTGCCATTACTTATGTTGTGCTGTAATGTTGTTTTAGATAACAGCTCAGGAGCTGTCTGACAACAGAATCATCACTTTGACCCTGAGTGGGCGTAAACTGGATAAGAAGGTAGGCTCACACACACACACTGGATGAAAATGCAAGCACACACACACACTTGGCATACTGGGCCCACACAGAAAACATGTACAGTAAATGTGTTCACACCCTTTACCTTTGTCCAACTAATGGGCTATCACAAATAAATGGAACAAAAAACGTGCAGGTTTTTATTTAAAATGTATCCACTGTCTTGGACCTATGGAGTAGCTGCTGGTGTTTGGTGAAGGAGCGAATGACAGCATGTCAGAAGCAGCACAGCTTGAATTGTGATTTGAACTAAAGCTGATGTGTGCATGCTGTGCACCCTCTGGTTAAACAACCAGAATAATCAGAAAGCACAGTCATTGCAGGAGCTAAGAGTTTATTTTAATAAAGACAATAATTAATCAAAAATAAAAGATTCCACAGTGTAATATGATGTTTATCTACTTATTTATTTTTTCTGGAGGGGGTCATTGTGCAAAACCACATAATAGCATTTGAGCATATTTTTCAGAGCAACTTCGACATGGTTGATATGTGGGAAATGCAACCATTTAGGATGCGGGCATCAGAATCAGAACCGGTCTGAAATCTCTGTGTTCTTGGAAACCAGGAATAACGCAAAGTAAAAGCCCTGTTTTCTGAGTGAGCACAACAGTGGACAATCGCTGAACAAAAAAAAGATAAATGGCTATGGCATAATGCTCTGTGGTTTGAACATTTTTAGGTATGCTAGTCTAGATTTGCCGTCTACGTTTACTCAAATGGTGGAACGTGTGTGTATGATTGGAGACGAGTATTACCTATCTTGTCCAGAAGAGGGCGAAACCAGTGTCAGTTAAAACTCTGGCTCCCTTTACGCACCTTGGAAAATTCTAGCCCCTGACCCAATACTTTAGCTAATCAACGGAAGTGGAGAGAACATTTAGCTTTAACATTCTGCCAACAATAGGTAAAGGCTCACAGCTGCAGCTATGTTGCTAGCAAGAGCTTCAAATCATAGTATGTCATCTCAATTGGCTTTACAGGCACACAAGATTGCAAAGAAAACACAACAGTAATCTCACACAATTGCTGAATAAATCTAGATCAGGATGATGTTCAAAATGAATAAATATTACCCATGCAGGTCACCTTATATTTTTCAATTCTGAAGTAATCTTTCCCTACCTTATCTTCAAACTAGTATAAGTAGTTTGGCTGAGGAAAGGAGGGATTGGGATACAAATAGGAATGATCAAAAGTACTTTTTAACAAGCTGTCTTTGTGCTGTGCAGGACTTCTTTGGGAAGTCAGACCCCTACCTGGAGTTTCACAAACAGGGAGAAGACGGCACATGGATGCTGGTGCACAGGACAGAGGTGAGTCATCAGTGAGGATTAAACACCTTAATCTGACATTCATTAATGTCAACCATGAGCAGTCATTGTTAGCTAAACCAGGAGCTCATACACTGTAACTTTAGCAATGAGTGTAAAGCACCAAGTGAAGGTAAATCTATTGTGGCTACAACTGCATTATATATCTGCTGCTGTGTAATTTAATGATTGAGTGCACTTTCTTTTCTATGAATTTAGGTTATAAAGAACACTTTAGATCCATCATGGAAACCCTTTACTGTGCCACTCATTTCTCTCTGCAATGGAGATGTGGACAGAAACATCAAGGTTAGTCATCAAGTTCATCTGTTTCAAAGCTGGTGTTGTTTGGATTGTCTACTAGATGGACAGTACGTAGCATGTTTATGCACCGTTAGCAATGCATGAACATTTGATCATGTTGTTTTAAGTTGATATATCATCAAATGCTCTTGTTACAAAACTACACAAAATGAAAAAAGGTATTCAGGACTAAAAAGTGCTATTGTTTGTATAGTAAAATGTAACCAATGATTGGTTGAAGTTAGGAGAACAGAAGAGTTTTTACGATGAGCTAACAACATGGGAGTATGTAAAAGGTGATGGCTTGATGTGATGTGTTCTACACCATGACAGGTCCTGTGTTACGACTATGATAATGACGGAGGCCACGACTTCATAGGAGAGTTTCAAACCACGGCTGCCAAGATGAGCGAAGCCCAGAACTCAGTAGAGGTAACAGATACTTACCAAGGATACAGGATGATACATACACAGGAACAAGTTTGCATACTGATGCTGTTCTGTAAGGCAAGAGCGTGGAAATCAGGGAACTACCTCTTACGCAAATGCTTTGGCTGTGAAGAAGGTACACATCTTTTTTGCAAACCCACAGTTGTAGGTATCACGTTTTGGTCGTCATGGTAACATGTTGTAAATTGCCAAAGGTATCTGGTGGATGGATGTAAAATAGCAATGATGGGGCCCGGAGACCTAGATAACCGGAATGTTATCTATTACCTCTTACTTTTTCTAGTATGTTATTCATGCTATCGTACTGCAACAGAATATGAATTTGTCAGAGAGAGGGATCTGAAATAGCGATATTGCAAAGGTCATGATCTGGATTTACACAGTATTTGCCACAACTCTGCCTATTTACAGTTTAAATGCATTTATTTGCATGTATTAACAACAAAGCAGGAATAATCATGCACATATTTGCATTGCTGCATTCTCATGTTAAGGCCACTGGAGATTCATTCTTTTCACTTTTGCATTTTTGGTCTGCTTTAGATGTAAAGATGCAAGGATCAGAAAAGCGTTCATTCATTAGTAGCTGTGTGTGTGTGTGTGTGTGTGTGTGTGTGTGTGTGTGTGTGTGTGTGTGTGTGTGTGTGTGTGTGTGTGTGTGTGTGTGTGTGTGTGTGTGTGTGTGTGTGTGTGTGTGTGTTTGCATCTGATCTGTTTGTGAGAAAACGTGTGTGTTCATTTGTGAAACTGCATGTGCCAAAGCAGCCTCATGACTTGTTCTCCCACTGAGTCTCTTCATGTGTGGTAATGATGTAGGGACACACACACACACACACACACACACACACACACACACACAAAATAACAAGTTGGGGGATGGAAAAAGAGAGACGTTGTGAAAAGAAGGATGAGAAAATGAGAGGTGCTTTTGAGATGTAAAACCGAATTGAACTGAGCCCTAGTAACACGACAAGGCATTTAGAGCTACCTGTCATATGATCACCAGCTGAATGAAGACATGTGAGTGTGTTTAATGTGAGTGTGTGTTTGTGTGCATGTCTCAAATGCCTCTTTCCATCAAATACATAGCTTAATAATATGTGTTTGTATGATTTACAGTATTTTAGAAAGTCCTTATACTCGTTTTTCTTTAAATGAATTCATAGTGTTTTTAATTAACAATACATTTATGTTTCCTATGTACATGTAGGTTCACATATAAACTGTATACTACACCACTATATAATGGTTTGCTTATAATACATCTCCATGTTTGACTGTCAAGTTGCAGTGACTGTAGGCGGTGTGTGGAATACATGCAGATCCAAGTCACTGCCTCTCAGTCGTCTGTTCATGTCCCCCCCATCTCACTACTCCTTACAACTGTGCTGTCATCTCTACTGTTACCATCATTCCCCCTCCTTCTTGAAATTGTTTCTCAATTCCTTCTCTTCTGATACTGATAGTTTTTGATCTGCATTTCTCTGTATTTCCATCTCTTCAGGTGGAGTTTGACTGCATCAACCCCAAGAAACAGAAGAAGAAGAAGAATTATAAAAACTCAGGCTTTATCATTGTCAAGTCATGTAAGGTGAGGATGGATGGATGGATGGATGGATGGATGGATGATGGATGGATGATGGATGGATGGATGGATGATGGATGGATGGATGATGGATGGATGGATGGATGATGGATGGATGATGGATGGATGATGGATGGATGGATGGATGGATGGATGGATGGATGATGGATGGATGATGGATGGATGGATGGATGGATGGATGATGGATGGATGATGGATGGATGGATGGATGGATGATGGATGGATGATGGATGAATGGATGATGGATGGATGATGGATGGATGATGGATGGATGATGGATGGATGATGGATGGATGGATGATGGATGGATGATGGATGGATGGATGATGGATGGATGGATGGATGGATGGATGATGGATGGATGGATGATGGATGGATGGATGATGGATGGATGGATGGATGGATGGATGATGGATGGATGATGGATGGATGATGGATGGATGATGGATGGATGGATGATGGATGGATGGATGGATGGAGGATGATGGATGGATGATGGATGGATGATGGATGGATGGATGGATGGATGGATGGATGGATGGATGGATGGATGGATGGATGCTGATTAATGGATCAAAGATGGACAAATGGGTGGATGAATGATGAAGAAAGAATGGGTGATGAATGTTTGGTGGATGGATAGATGATGGATGGATGAAGGATAATGGACAAAGGATTGATAGATTCATGTTTTGTGAAAAGACAGGTGGATGGATGTATGGGTGGATGGATGATGATGATGGTTGGGTAGATGGATTGTTGAATCATTAATAATGGTTGATTAGATTTATGAATGGTTTTTGAATTGGTGATTCATGGATCAAGGGATGATTGATGGATAGATTCATGGATGGATGGATACATGGTTAGATAGATGGCTGATTAATTGATGGATGTATTATGGATGAATGGATGACTAGATGGATGGTGATGGTTTGGTGAATGGACAATATGGACGAATAAAGAAATTGGTTGATGAATGATGATGGATGTGTTGATGGATGGATGGGTGGGTGATGTATGGATGATGATTGAATAAACCAAGCTTTAGTTTAGTCTTTTCTTTTAGCAGTATCCACGTTTGTATTACAATCTGAATCTTTGCTAGCTTCCAAATAATGACTGCTGTCAGGTGTCGGTGCAGATAATGTTCACGATAAGACTGATGGTTGGTTTCTCACTGTTAGGCTATAATTAGCCTGCCACTTAGACTTGTGGAATCCCATGTAAAGTACATTTCATATGACATCTCTTTACATCTCCATATGGAGTTAGTTCATCCGCTTTAGGACAGTTTTATTGTTATACCGCTGCAGAATCCACAATAAGGGCATTAAAGCAATCCACTCCTTTCAATTTTTCAATGGACACAAGCATTGCTGCAGTTTCATGCAGTTTAAATTATGTGAGCTGGTTCATTTTCTATTTATCAAAATCTATTAATTGGCTCAGAATAATATCAGACATCGGAAAAATGAATACCGGTTTAAGCCATTTATAACGAGTTTAAGTTGAATTCCAGACTGTCAACAGGATAAGTTTTGTCCATTAAATTCTGAACTGGAAGAACAAATATCACTCACCTGTCAAAAAAACATCTCCCGACTCAATCATGAACATATGATGAAAGCACTGTGGTTCTGATCTGCTGACACACTTCTTACTAGGTGTCCATAACTCCCTTTGAATAACTAATTAGCGCAGTAGCTTTGAATCCCCCAGAGGACACATTAAGCTGGAACACTGAGTCTTAAGGTTCCTATTGGATTGACTTTAAAGCTGTGTGCACATGATGACAAGCTTTCATAATTGATTATTTTCCTTCTACTTCTTTTCATGCACGCAATCATGAACAAGCCTTTGTACAGACATGCACACACACACACACACACATTCACAACCAGCACAAAACGGCTAATACAGTAATTATATTTGTTGGCTGCCCGCAGGGATAAGACTAATGGCAGTAAAATCCATGCTAAGTATTCCTCGTAATTGGAGAGGAAATTTGGTTCAAACAAGATAGTAATTGGCGCTCCATTGGTGGTACCTTCAGTCGGAAAAACTGGGTATTTATTGTCATTTTAGAACAATTATGCTTATGAAAATGTATTTTTACAATGTGCCGTGTTTAGTTGGGTTGTTTACTTCATGTCTGTTGTGTTTGAATAAGTACAATTATTATAATCATCTCTCTTCTTGTTTCTAGAATAACAGTCTAATGATTTTATTGATTTGATCGCATGCATTTTTTAACAGGACCTCTCTCCTTTCATAAATCTATAATCAATTAAATCAATACCCAGTATTTTTAGGTGTTGTTCTTACTTGTTGTTTTGTGACTCTTGTTTCTCTAGATAACAAGAGACTACACTTTCCTGGATTACATTTTGGGAGGATGCCAGCTCATGTTTACGGTGAGTAAATCATAAACATGCCTGTACTTCTGCTTCTGAAACGATGTGGTAATGAGATACATGTTTCCTCATGCCTCGAAAACAGATGGAAAACATTCGGATTTTCTATTTCCATCTCCTGGGGTTACAGTTGGATCACAATCATTTACATAGAGAAAGGAAAAGTGTGAGGGTGGAGTATACACGCGTAATGGGGTATTGTGAACCATTGAAATGAGGGTACTTTTTTGTATTAAATAGGAGGGCAGAAAGGCAACAGGGAAAAAACATGTAAATACCAGAAATGTATATTCTGAAATGGGGAATAGCAAGTAAGTGTGAGATCAGGGTATGGGGATAGAAAGAGAAAGACAGGGAGAGAGTGTATTTTGGTCTCTTGTTAGGAGGAACTCTTGTGTCCCTGGTGATGTCACACCTCTTTGTGTGAGTGAGAAAGACTCCTGTTTTGTAATAGCCAATCTCACACACGCACACACACCAGACACATATTGAATTGTTATATTATTTTTCTCTGTGTTTGTCCAACAAATACAGCTACTGTGCTGATACATCTTTGGACTGTTCAGACTGGCTCACTGTTACTGTGACACCTTCTCACACACAAGTGTATGTATCTGTATAGACTAAGAACAAATGCACACTTACGGAATACAAATAAGAGATACACACACATAAACACCGTCAGCTATACATTCTGTAAACAGTGTCCGGTTTTTTTCTCTTCCCTATCTCTACAACAATTTCCCAGCTCTGTGAGCTAGAACTGGCTCCAGATGCAGCAGATAGAGTAGTTTGTGACATGCTGGAATTTGTGACGTTTCCCTTGAAGTGTGTTCTCGATTTACACCTGCTCCTTGTTTTTATTTTAATATTTGTTCAACTATAGTCTCGTTTGTGGTCTGATAAACAGTACATTAATCAAATGTAGATATATCAAACCCGCAAATAGGAAACTAGTTCACAAGCTACCCAAACAGAAGACGTTTTCTTTTTCAACCAATTAAAGGACAATGAATGTATGCTTCCTGTGATTGTTTGAAAAAGTTTTCACAGCAGCCCTACCTCTAATGATGGAACAATTATAGAACCATCCAAGTCATTATTTTAAAGAACTCTTTAAACTAAACTAAAGCATGTTTTAGCACATTTATTTAAATATGTTTTACGCTTAATTGGATTCATTCAAATATGCAATCTTTGTATTTAGGCAAACAGAAAATTGCGGTGTTGAACTGTGCAGCTATGTGGGTGTAGGAACTACAATTTGAGAGTATTGATATGCTGAAAAGTATTCAATTCAAACCACAATTTCACTGAAACAAATGTAATAATATAACATTTTAAATAAACTTTTATCCCCACTAAATGTATATGTCAAACTCTCTAACTCTCTAAAATTATTGTTTAGCACATAAACACAATAATTACCTATTTCGCAATACTGTAGGATCATGTAAACTCTGCACCCTACAGTAGATACTGAAGTGACCCATATTGGATTTGAATTCCACAGCAAATAAATGTCTTTATTCCTAAATGTCTTCACCATGGGATAATAGGTTCAACCAGGGATTTCTTTGAGACCACTTTTACATTGTGTCTTATAGAAGATTGTGCCGTGAGGGTATTTCTGTCTCAACAGGTCTTAGTCGAGCACAAAAGAGGTGTTATTTGGAGGTGACCTCTCTTGTGTTGTTGTGCAGACATGCTGTCAGTGTCACAGGATGTGCTCTGCTACTCCAGGGGGCAAAAAAGCTACTAGAGCTTCTCTTAAATTCAACACAGTCAATAACAATGACAAGCTTCACTGTCAGAATGTTTTTTTTTACCTCACCCTTATTGTTGAGATTGTTTTTTTTTTTTGTGGCATAATATTACAGCAGAATAAACAACTGAAGGGCTCATTTGGTGGCAGATTATTCAAAAACAGTAAGTCATAGTGAATAATAAATGCGGTTTAATGTATTAATTGCGCATGAGTACTGTAAATTGTAATTTAAAGATTGTAAAAGATATCAGAAAAGATGAATGAATACCTGTTTCATAGTTACAAATTGTGTAACATGTAAGAGACTGGATCTGAAGTACAAAGAAGCATTTCCAAGTAGCTCTGAAGAGAATTTGAAGATGCACGATTTAATTAAATACCAAAACCAAAATGTATTCAAGCAGAAATGCTCATTCAGATTATTGCATGTTTGCAGTGAGCATACTGTACTTTCAATGCAATTGGAACATTTGCCTGTTCTAGTGGTGGTGAGATGAGCAAATTTAAGGCGGAATGGGAACTCTTAAATCCTCACTGCTCCCTCCTAATCTTTTGCCTTTTGTCACAGACCTGCAGCTCTTTCACTGATACACACACACACACACACACACACACACACACACACACACACACACACACACACGCACGCACACACACACGCACGCACACACACACACGCACGCACGCACGCACACACACACACACATGAACACACACACACACACACACACACACACACACACATACACACACACGCACATCTATTGCTGTATTAACACACATACTTCCTCTCTCCTGCTCACAAACTCATTTACATACACATGCACACACACATGTGAGCCCATAATATCCCTGTCACACTCGTGCTTTCACACTTACTGTACATGCAAACTCCCAAACCATGACTTTGGCACTCTCACACACGCACACAAACACAGTATCTTCTTCATACAGACATGCTATCACATGTACCTCTGCACTCTTCAAGCGTGCACCTTCCCTGCACACTGGCTGATTTAGACATGCACAGGCAAACATAATCTCACGCAGACGCTCAGTCACCGATGACATCTTCTCCTCACGTACACACTGCCACATACACCCGCCCTGACACACACACATGCAGAAAGAGCTGTTTTGCGGTGTTCAATCAGACTTAGTATGGCTCTAATCCTAATCTCCAGGAAGGGAAAGTCTCTCCTCTGGGCTCTGGGAGCTGGAGAAGAGAGCAACGTTTCTCTGTTATACACTCCAATACAAAGAGACAGCCTGCTACTGCTGATGGGCTCTGTGAAAGACTTATTTCAAATGAATTACGCTATTATTTATATCTTATGTTTGATATCATTGAGAACTGTGTAGAGCGTAGTGCCCCAGTCCCTGTGGATTCATGGAGAAAAAATGTTTTTCTTGAATGAGAGCACAAACAAGCATCTTCACAGCTCAAGATGATGACAGATGATATCAGTAAAGCTGGTTTTTTTCCTTCAATTTCAGCCTGCTCTTTACAGTAGTCTATGACATTTTTTTGATATTATATGTCATTCTCACATCTTACATCCAGGCTTTATCATATTGTCCAATGGATTAGCGCCGTGCAATATTGGCTAAATATGAGACTGTCATATATTTCTTCATTCCCAAAGCCTAACAATATCTGATGGTACTTCACATTTCTGTTAAATTACAAAATTCCATCTCAAACCAGAGGTGTGAGGGTTGAAATATATGAGTTTTTAGGATAATGTACATTTTTGGATCCAGTGTTTTTGGAACTTGATCGATGCAAGGAAATTAAAGTCAGGATATCTCAGCCTCATATGAATGATTGTGATCATTCTTTTTTTTTATGTGTCTCTTGTGAGTCCCTGGTTTTCAAGGATTCAAGGATAAAATACAAATTCACGCCACCTAACACAGGGTTGCACAACAAAATGCAGTTGTAATCAATTTACACAAGAAAGCAAAAGAAAAAAATACAGTGGATACCTGAGGTACAGAAAAAACAAGTGATTTGCATTAAACTTGGGCGAAGGGTGTAGCATGGGCCAAGAAAGAACCTGTAATATCCTGAATTACGAGGAGGGTGCAAGGTCACCATTGGCCTTGGTGGAGGTAGTTGAATTTGCATTATGTGGAATAAACACAAATGTTAGAAAAACACTGAACAGATATCATGGCTAACATATTAACATAAAAACATTAGGGCAACATTTGCCATCAACTTTGACGTTAAAGCAACAGCAATATAAACAAAATGTCCTGGTAAATACACATCTGAGTTGACAAATATGACATGTGGGGTACCTCAAGGCTCCATCTTGGGGCCTCTTCTCTTTAACATCTACATGCTACCACTGGCTCAGATAATGAAAAACAACAAAATAAGTTACCATAGCTATGCGGATGACACACAAATTTACGTAACAATTTCACCAGGAGATTATGCTCCAATTCAAACACTGAGTAAGTGCATTAAACAAATCAATGACTGGATGTGTCAGAACTTTCTCCAATTAAACAAAGATAAAACTGAGGTAATGGTTTTTGGAGCCAAGGCAGAACGTATAAAAGTTAGCGCTGAGCTTCAGTCTGCAATGTTCAAAACAACAGATGAAGCCAGAAATCTAGGTGTAGTCATGGACTCTGACCTGAGTTTCAACAGTCACATTAAAACAGTTACTAAATCAGCCTACAATCACCTAAAGAACATATCTAGGATTAAAGGACTAATGTCACAGCAGGATTTGGAAAAACTTGTCCATGCTTTTATCTTCAGTAGACTCGACTACTGCAATGGTGTCTTTACAGGCCTCACTAAAAAATCTATTAGAAAGCTGCAGCTGATTCAGAACGCCGCTGCTCGAGTCCTCACTAACACTAAGAAAGTGGATCACATCACTCCTGTTCTGAAGTCTTTACACTGGCTTCCTGTGTGTCAAAGAATAGATTTCAAAATATTGTTACTGGTTTATAAAGCTTTGAATGGTTTAGGCCCAAAATACATGTCTGACCTACTGCTAAATTATGAACCATCCAGAACCCTCAGGTCTTCAGGGACGGGTCAGCTTTCTGTCCCCAGAGTCAGAACTAAACATGGTAAAGCAGCATTCAGTTATTATGCTCCGAATATCTGGAACAAACTCCCAGAAACCTGCAGGTCCGCTGCAACTCTTACTACTTTTAAATCCAGGCTGAAGACTTTTCTTTTTGCCGCTGCTTTTAATTGAACTATTCACATCTTAAACTGCACTGTAACTTTTAACTTTTATCCATGTATTTTTTCTTTTAATGTTTATTTTATTATCTTTCCTTTTTAAGGACTGATTTTAAATGCCATTTTTAAAATGTCTTCCATTTTTGTAAAGCACTTTGAATTACCTTGTGTTGAAAGGTGCTATATAAATAAACTTGCCTTGCCTTGCCTTGCCTTGCCTCCTCTTGTTCCATTGGAGTATTGTGCTCTGTCCTGCAGTTGCTTAGCTTTATCTGAAGATATTGGCACAACATTCTTTATCCATCATTGCTGGGTTGGCCTGATTCTTATTTTATTTTATTTTCCTGCGACCAGACATTAGCCAGAAGCAGACCAGGTAGTAGAATAGCCTTAGGTCCTATCTGGGTTAACCTAGCTCCCTTCGCTACTGTCCTCCAGGGTCCGTCACTTTTGGATAAGTATCTATTTTACTTGCGATTCGTTAATATTACATTAACAGTGACACTTTAAACATCCAATACACTGCAGGAAAATAGGTCTGTCTCAATACAACCCTGTTTCAGATAAAGTCATGTTTCTATGAACGGTTAAGTCATCTTAAGTCCACAAGAATGTATGGTTATACCGCATATCATTGGATATGAAACATCCCTATCTACTGTGAGCCTTCCACCAAAGTATGCTTGAAACGGCTGGGATTTCTATTGTTTTGTTATTTAAAACCTGCCAGAACAAATATCATTAGACCCTAAATAGACTATCCCGCAGTAAAGGTCTTGCAGTGGACAGCAGCTCTTATTTGTCACTTGGAACACCTTAGACTGAAACACAGAGTAACTCCAGAAGATGTTCACACTCTCAACCATCCGAATTCCCTCCATCCATCACTCTGGCGGTTTAACTGCAAATGAGTCGGAGAGGTCCTGGCGTGAGAATAGGCTGATACTCGACAAGGCACAGCTGAGAAACCTCCGACGTGAATGTCAGCATGTCAATTATTTGACAGTAATGTGGCACTAGTAGATCCTTCTCATTTATTTCAGTCACATTGATGCTCTGAAATATACAGTAATAAGATGTTGCTCTGTCTCCCCTGTTTATTTTAATTCTGTGCACTTCCTTGTTGAAACTGTGGGTGTGTCATGTTGTGTTTAATCTACATGTGTGTTAGCAATTACTAAAAGCTCCGGGCAAGAAATAAGTTAGAAACATGTATGAACTTGGAGGATTCCACTAAAGTTAAACAGGAGAACAATGCAAAAGCGTACTTTCCTCCATGAGTAAATACATCAATTGGCAAACAAAAGTTTACCACATGGCTGTTCATTAGTATACATGATGATAGTTATTTAAAAAAATTGAGAAATGCACCATGATTGAACGACTATAGGAAAACAGCCATAAAGTGCTATTTAGTCATTTCTGTATTGTAATAGATTGTCCAATTTCTACTGTAATCCACAATAATTCTAATTTTTCTTCACAAAAGTTTGACTTTTTGGCTGCAACTAACAATTGCTTTGATTGTGAAAGATTTTCTCAATTCACAAAGCAATAATTTGCACTCTAAAAAAAACAAGAAATGCTCATTACGCTATCTTAGACATCCATTTCATTAACTATGCGTTAATCGTCTTATTGTGGCAGCTTGGTTTGACTTTTAGATTTCGATCGTGCGCTATACTTGTCATGTTATTGCAATTACTTGGTTTGCCATAGAGTTAGGCAACATGCAATACACTCCGAAACCCTTCATCTATTATGTTGTTTAATTTACAAAAACTAGCTGTGATGACAGAGAAATGTCATATTTCTTTATCACCCTGAACTACTGTAAGAGTATGCTACTTCAGTCTTCACACATACTGTATGCATTTTCAGGAGCACCATACATGCTAAAACTTACGGAAATACGCAGCAGCACCCTTATTATGTCCCCCCACATCTCTATTTCTGTCACTCTTGCTGTCCCTGCTGCTCTCTATGCCCTAACCTCTCTTCCATTCTTTACCTCATTTGCCCAATATCCTAACACATCTAGCACCTTTTTTGTCTCTTCCTGCTTCTCTACTTTCTCGGTTGTTGTCCTCCATTGAACCAGAACATTGTCGTTTCATAACACTCCAAACTAAGAGAGAAAGGAGATGGTGTAGACCAGGGGTGCCCAGTACGTCGATCGCAAAGGTAGTGTGGGTAGATCGCATGGCATTGAAAAAAAAATAATAATAAAATAGTTAGCCTATCATCCATCCTTACTATGGCATTTGCCACTAGATTGACGTACAGGTAAGCCAGTCTGATATCTCATATTTTCTAACACGCCGTTCACCACGCATGCGCGGTCAACCGCGCCAGCTGCAAATCACCAGCAAGCTGATTACCTAGTTAGCCTTCCAATTTATACAATTCTACTAAAGAAAGGGTATAAAATTGACGAAATGACCAAAAATGTACTGAGTTGTATTGTGCCATACGGGTTCATGCAGTGATACAAGGTACACCAACATACAATATGTATACTCTTATATATATATATAAATATATGTTTAGCATTTTTAATGTAGGTAGATCATTTTGACTTGGTCATTTTAAAAGTAGCTCCCAAGCTGAAAAAGTGTGTGCACCCCTGGTTTAGACAGATAGGAGGGGGGCGGAGTTTCTGGGTCGGGTCATTGTCAGCTCACAGATCGTCATTTATCGCCGGAGGAAAAACTTGTCACTCCTAATCTCATATTATGTTAGGCTTTGTGTGTGTGTGCGTGCGTGCGTGCGTGCGTGCGTGTGTGTGTGTGTGAGCCTTTTTATATTGGGTACATGTGTTTGAAGCATCTGTGTGTTCATATTTGTATATACTCTTTCAGCGCAGTATCACCCTGTGGTCATATGTGTTAAAAATATGCTTCTGTGTGGTTTCAGGGACATTATAAGCCTAGATTGGTCTTTTTGGCCACAGCTGGAAAGGTTGCATTCTCAAAAATAAGGAAATTCTCATTGAGTCTTTGCTCTGTGACCGTGAAGTTTTGAAATAACAATGTATGATGAATTAGGAAAACTATTCAGTGGGCAAATGTCTATTGTTAGTCAGGTTAAATGTCAAAATTCTATTTACAAGGTTGACAGGTATATTGATAAATTGTATTAATGAAGTGGATGCAGCGACAGTGACGTCACCGTTTGGTTTGTGCATTAACGTTGGTAGCCTCAAGTTAGGCATTTTGGCCACCGCCATTTTGTTTTTTGGAACCAGAAATGACCATGTTTGGGCAAGATGGTGGAGCTATGTACAAATGAGACTGAACAAGACATTTTGCTGAAAACAAACCCACTGTGAAAGGTTCAAAATTGTACACAAAACACCAAACCGGACAACATTGTTTTAACAACCTTTCACAAGGTATCCCAAAAGCATTTGCTAAATTAAACAAGACTTGAAACCAGCAATTGAGTCCATAAACTAATGTTTAAGGTAGTAAATTAAGTCAGAAGTAGGGTCATTTTCTTATAATTTATAAAATCGGACTGATTTTCAGATTTTGAGTCAGGTTTAAGGCATTTTACATTAACTACACTTTCCAGTACTAAGTGGTTGCTACTCTGGTATTTGATAAGGTTCAAAGGCTGCACTGACATATCATGGTAGACCATTTTTTCATACAAAAAAGTGATAGCATGGATTGTGGACTTCAGAAATCAATCACAATATTGAATAAATCATGCTAATTGGCTCTCAAACCAGCTATGTATGCGATGTGTTTTCCTCAAAATCCGACTGTCAACGTCCTTTAACTCCAAAATAATGAGATGTTTCAGCTCAGACACTGTTTTGAAAACTTACCAGCAACTCCAGTTCTTATTTTCTTTAAACTTTCAGACCTTTACTTCAAATTGTCTAATGAATGGCATAAATAAATAAAAGAAAGGATCACTGAGCCCTACATGAGGAAAACGGGCAGTTTTAAACTCTTAAAAAGTTCTAAAACCAGAGGTTATTTGGAAGACGGAAAACTCTACAATTTGTGAATCCAGAGGCTAAGACCGTTAGTTATAGTTATATAGTTTAACATAAAAGTGCTTACTGATCCTTTAAAGGTAGGGTAGGTAAGTTTGAGAAACCGGCTCGAGATACACTTTTTGTTATATTCCATGGAATGCTCTTAACATCCCGATAGCAATGAATATCTTAAGTGCTTTGACAAAAAATCCATACAAAAATGTCATCTGTGGAAGCCGTAGTACTGTAAAAAGCACGACCAATCATTTTAGCCGGCCCGTCTAAAATAACTGGATGGCCTACCTGCCTGTCAGCCTTCCATCTGTGCACAAACTTATCTCGTGCCCTCATTGGTCATGTGCGCGTTTGTGTGTGTTGGAGGAGGGGCTCTATAAGGAAGTGGCAGATTTTCTCCGGTTGTGTATTTTCAAATTCTAGCGATCTCGAGCCGGTTTCTCAAACTTACCTACCCCACCTTTAATAGAGAAACACATCAAACCATTAGTTGCTCCATCTAAGTGAAGCAGCATGTTTCACATTGAGAGCTATCATTAAATTCCTCATCCAACAAATAGTTGTAGACAGTGGAGTTGAAATGCATAACAGTATTAAAAATCACAGCTTCTGTAGTAACTAGATGAACCAATTTACCCTTTATATTCCCATCAGAATATACTGCACAGCAAGGAATCAATAAAACAGACATTTGTATTTTATGTCAAAAGAGATTCAACCATTCCTGTTTGTTTGCTGTTGCTGCTGCTGCCTCATTTATTCACCTGTCATTGTGCTATAGTAGGTGATTCTGCTTTGTTAACTTATTGGAGAAGGTAATAAAGGAAACAGATAACAACCCTCAACAATTAACTTATCCTGAGCTCATCAGAACATCCCTAATGTAAAAACACTGCAGCTTTTCTAAAATGACCTCTTATATGTCACTTCTTTGTATTTCTTTAGGTTGGAATAGACTTTACAGCATCTAATGGGAACCCTCGAGAGCCGTCCTCCCTCCACTACATTAACCCACTTGGCAGCAACGAGTATCTCGCTGCCATTTTAGCTGTGGGACAAATTATACAGGACTATGATACGTGAGTTTTTTTGATCAGATACAGAGCTACAGTTATCCTAATGTAAAGTAGGTATAATATGTAATAGTATATATCAGCCATATCGTTACAATATGTTTTTGTTGGCTTTGTTATTGTTTTTTTTTATTTGTATTTCAAATAGGATATATGGATATTTAGCAGGAATGGCACCTTAAGTGCCTTTAGACAAACACTGCTTCAAAACTGCTATATTAAGTATTTTAACTGGTTTTACACACCTTGATTGTTTGCTTTGGACCACCCAAAGTCTAAAAGCATGAGAGGAGATTGGCCTGGGGCCATATGAGAAAGACGCTTATGATGCTGTGTCTCTACAAAGACCAGAGTGACGGATTTTTGCAAACTTAACTCTGTACTGTCGTCACTGTGGGTTTTGTAGTAACAATTCAACTTGTTCATCTGAAGCCCATCATACCCAAGAACCACTCTTCTTTGTATCCTGCCCTTCAGAAAGCAGGTGCTTCTTCTCTTAGTGAAAAGCCATTTTGCTAAATTGCTTATTTATCCTGCTGGTTCCTCTTTAAATATACTTGAATTAGATTCTTAATAACAGGATTCTGTTTGCTGTAAATCCAGTTTATTGAATTTGAATGAAAAAACAAACAAGCAGGTTTAACTAATGTTCAAAATCTGTTGTCATGGTTTCCTCCTCAGCGACAAAATGTTTCCTGCTCTGGGATTTGGAGCCCAACTCGCACCAGACTGGAAGGTATGTGTGTGTGTGTGTTTCTTGGTGTTGTTGTTATTGTAGTTTGTGTGTGTATGTGTGATACATGTACAACAGTATGTGTGTATGCACAACAAAGGGAGGAGGGTTTACATGCAGACTTGCAGTTCAAACATGCCTATACAGTATAATACATGTATTTGACACACACACACACACACACACACACACACACACACACACACACACACACACACACACACAGGAGATAAAACTGTTAGCAATATTATACATGCATATTCACATGATTACACATACGCAACTGTCAACCCATCTGTGTTGCCATGGTACTGAGCTGATGAAAAGGACAAAGAAAAGAGAGCCGTTCAGAGAGCGGGAGGGAGGGAAAAAGTGTGGGAGAAACGGACAGTATTTTTCAACAATATTTTAAAGTGTAATGAAGAAGCAATATCATGGTCTGTGTTTCTCGTCTACTACAGGTGTCACATGAATTTGCCATCAACTTTGACCCTACAAACCCCTTCTGTTCAGGTGAGTAACTGTGTAGTCTCACACTCCATCCATGACCATGCTGCTGATTTAAATCATGCATTGGTTTTTATTTTCTCAAATGGATCCTTTGAGTCTGATTGTCTTCTTGAAGGACAGAGGGTGTCATATTGGTATGCTGTATAAACTGTAAAGCCCCCTGAGACAGATGTTATATTTGTGATATTGGGCTATATAAATAAACTTTGATTGATTGACTGATACAAATGTCGACATATATAGCATAGCACAATAGTATTAGCTGAAAACACAGTCGCTAAGCTATGCTTATAGGTTGTAATGGTAAATGGACTGTACTTATATAGCGCTTTATCAGGTCTTATCGACCCCTCAAAGCGCTTTACATATCGTTCACCCCTTCACACCTCATTCACACAGAGCAGCACATTCACAAACCGTTTGATCGGGAGCAACTCAGGGTTAAGTATCTTGCCCAAGGATACATCGACATGTTGACTGCACGGGCTGGTTGAAAGACGACCACACTCCCCCGCAGCCACAGTCACTGTAAACTTCTAAAATTGAAATGTTCAAGTGATTCAAGTGACACTAGAATATAATCCCATTTCCTCTTTTAAAATGTTAATATGAGGCTTTAATGCCATTGTGATGTTGTATAATATTAAAAAAAAGAACATTGATATATACAGATAAAGAGCTTAATATATAAACATCACTGCAACAGTGTTCTTCAGCTTTACTAGAATGGGTGACAAGTAGTAAAAAAAAGATAGCATGTGACAGGAGCAGGTGCTCCTGTCACATGCTATCTTTGAGTAAATAACAACTTCACACTTCACCTACACTTTCTACACAAGACGTTTCTCTAAATTGGCAATATGAATGCTATGCTACCAAACAGTTGCTCCTGACCAAAGCAGATATGATGTGGAGCGGTGCATTCACATTTATTCATTCACAGCTTCTCTGCTGTTGAAGACTATAAATACATTCATTGTGATTGGTAACAGACATTCATGGTCCTCAGATGATACATTCTAATGATTTTGGTATTATCCTGAATCTTCTCTAGCGCCACAATGAGGTTGTTATGTGGTTCTGTAGGATGGATGGATAAGAAATGTAGTTCCCACATTCATGCTCCCGTCAGAATCATTGTAAATGCTTTAATGAGCGCCTGATATTCCATTTAGCATCCTCATCAGCTCAATATTTATATATTATAATATATATATAGATATATTTGTAATCTCCTTCCCTTAGAATATATTTGTAATTCGTCAGTACTTTACATTTTGTTTTAATATTTTTGCAGGAGGTTATGCTTAATAAAAAAAATGTCAAAACATATTTGTGCTTACATATTTGTGTGTACTCCACAAATGCACTTTCTTTGTAAGGTTAGCAAACTATGACACTACAGCTCATATTTTCTTGGAAAGAGTAATTTAGCCTAAAGTCCAATGAAAAGTTCCAGGACAAAAAATAAAACCTGATTTAGAGTAGAGCAGTGATAAAGTGCTGCTATAGTTGATACAGACAACATTCTAGGTACCTAACAAGTGATCATATTTTAGCAAAAAGTCATTGTTTGTTTCCTTTAATTGATATGCCATATTTTGAATGTCGTAAAACAAAAAGCCATGCAGGTGATTGAGAAAGAAGGAGAGTGTTCAACAAAAGACCTCATTCACACTTCTAATTGTCTGGTTGGTTAAGCTGATTGGAGTCGAGAAAGCTGACGAGAAACAATCATCGTCAGCTTCTGGCCCTTGGTTAAAATGTCTCTCCATATGGAAGTATAAAGAGAGTTGGATACAGCGTTGGAGGCCCTGTTATTTACTATGAAGGTTGCTCAGTAGAGCATGAAGCCAAAAGGACCTGACTCTCGAAAACAAAAACACCTGGATCTCCTGGCGATCCTACTCATCCATGGGGCCAATACAGCATGCACACTTTCAAGTTCTGTAAGCCTCTCTCCTGCCATCACCACTCCTCAAACCATTAATGTTCATTGAAACTCAAATACATTTTGTATTTCTCTCCATCTAGGTGTGGAGGGTATTGCACAGGCTTACTCTGCCTGTCTTCCTCACATTCGCTTTTACGGCCCAACCAACTTTGCTCCAATCATCAACCATGTGGCCCGTTTTGCTGCCCAGGCACTTCAACAAGAAAAAGCAGCGGTATGTGATAACAACTAACCTGTTTGTCCACCATTCTATGTTTTAATTACTTTAAAGTTGACCGCCTCAACAAAAAGTATTCCAGTTTCCAAAACAACCAGTATCCACTAAAATGCCATGCCTTATCAAAACCAGCCATGTATCACAATCTGTCAGAACTCTCTTCTGAACCATATGAACCATCATAATGCAACGTTTTATTCCTCTGAGTCACTCCTTTTTCTCACAAACACTGCTTTTCTCTTCATTTTCTCTATAGTGCTTTCAACCTCTCTCTCTCTCCCTTTCTCGCTCCTTGAGCTAGGGGCGGCCCCGCTACCTGCTATACTTTTAAAGATAAGAAGATGATGTTGAACAGAACATGCCATGATATAAGACAGCATCAGAGGGATTGTGAACCAGCATGTGTGCTCATAAATTAGTGGTCTGCATGTCAACGGGACATATCTTTTACTTATCTTGTAGAGGGGCTGTATGTCAGAGTAAGACCCATAATATCCCCCAAAACAAGATATTAAGTTTATCTTTGTCATCCATGCTGTGCTGGTATTTACCTGGAAAGCTGTGACGTAACAACCCCCATCACCTCCTACTCACACTGCCTCATAGTGATAAGCAAATATTGAAAAACCACAATTGGACGATATGAAAATAGAAACTGTCACCCAACCCTAAAGAGTGCTTCATTTTCTCGGGAAATCAATTTGGCCGCACATATCCTGCCAATATATGCACAGGTCATGACCCAAATAGTAGGAATCCTCTGGGCAGCATGGTGATCTGCTATATAGATTTTTAGAAGAGTATTATGTTAAAGGAGACAATTTGGCATACAGTAAGGGTTGCAAAAGGTCAACGGTTAGGTTTGGTTCGGTTTCTTATCACTATTTAAAGAGGGTTGCATGGATGAAGTAGCATCCCAAGGGCTCGTTCGAAAATAACCCAATGTGAATTTTTCAATTGATTTGGGATTTGAGCAGCAAATAACTCTATGGAAAACAAAAGTTTATGATTTACCGATTTTGTTTAGAAGAATATTCTCCAAATATTAACACTGCTTTTTATCAAAAAAGTGTTGGTGTTGTTGCAGTGTTTAAGGCTTTATTCAGTTTTGCATTTTTTAGCAAGATGAGCACCTAAGGGCAGTGGCGCCAGCAGGGGGGGGGGGCAGGGGGGGCCATGGCCACCCTGATATATTTGTTGGCCCCCCCACTGGCCACCCCACCACACACACTGCCTCGCCAGTCACGTATGCGTAGTAGTTTATCTGATATTTAACAACAAATACACAGCCAGCGAGTCGCTTGATTTGAGCTTCCAACGCTCATACTGCAGCCCCTCCCTCTCCCACTGCTACCATGGTAACACTCTGATACTCGCGCGCACCACTCTGAGATTCGCGGGCACAGACAGCAGCAGGTTGCAGCAAAACGTGTGTTTCTTTCTACTGACTGGACTGGAGTTGACAAAAATCCACCAGACTTCTAGAAGGTAAATCGTATACGTTCGTTGTTAATGAAAAGGAGCTATGGAAGTACTTATTCATAAATCACCTAACACATGTATACATAACACAAAACAAGGTTCTTTTAAATGTTGTTTGAAGTTAAATGTTAACTATCCGTAGTATATTCACTCCAGATGAATAGTATCAGAAAATGTGGAATCCTAGAATCTGGAGAATCACAGAACGACCGGTCGCTCTGCTCGGTTCGCTCTGCTCGGTTCGCTCTGCTCGGTTCGCTCACGGCCGGCACCGCCCTTAATGTGTTTTTAAACGGCATCATTGAAGTTGTGCTGACACCCCCTAAGTAAAATGACTTCCCGCGGCTATGTGCCACCCCAAGATTTTCACCCTTATGAAAAATGTCTGGAGGCGCCACTGCCTAAGGGCAGCCATTTCCAGTCTGTCTGTACATGCCATGGTGTGTGTGCGTGTGTCACATGTGCATGTTTGTTACTTCCCTTATCCCCTCCAGTTTTGGGGAAGGTAATAGTATGAAATATCAGACGTGCTCCATCTTGATGGATAAGATTTTATCCACCATCAGGTTAACCTTTTATTTTATTTTAACAAAATGTTTCATCAGCTGTTCAGTGTATTTCCATGGAAACTGGAACAGATATATTGTGGATGAATTCATCAAGATGAATTGAAATGTTTTTGATGATCCCCTGACTTTTCCACTAGTGATGCCATCAGTTCATAATGTCGATATGCGTAAAGACCAATACATTGTATATTTGCTACCTTTCTCAGCGCTCTCAAACAACTTTTAAGGGTTTGCTTTGTCTTTTAACTGATATCCTCTCCTTCATCTTCTGATATCTCACTTACTTGGCATCTTAAGCCTATCTGGTCCAATTTTCTTTCATTATTTGGAGGTTCCCATTGTGTACTCTCACTGGCCTATTTGCCTTGTCCAGTGATGTTTTCCGTTGTTCCTTTATCCCTGCTCTATGGTGGTTTGCTTCCCAAATTCCTGTGTTTCTGTGTTATGGGAAGTCATCAACTACAAACTACTTTACCTTCAAGGCACTGGGACACCACTCTCATTTCTTCTTTGCCTTTGTAGAGGTCCTATGTCTCTCTTAATCCTTCACATTCCCACCCAGACAAAGGTTTGATCATATCATCCTATAGTACATTTCACCAAGAAACAGAAACATACCACTAAATAATTGAATTGACTCACCAGTAGTAGAGGAGCAGTCTGCAGTGAGTGCCTGTCAGGGCACTCACTGCAGACTTTGTAATCATAATGTATTTACTCAGATGGCACAAACAAGTGTGTACATCTGTTGGCTCTGACTGCTGTCATGTTGACCGGGGAGTGCCAGGGAGGACGGTGACAGACTGGAGTGACAACTGCTGTAATCTCTTCTTCCATCTCACACCTCTTCTCAACCCAATTTCTCACATTTTGAAAGTCTCACAGCTAAATAGCATGATAGGGAAGCACGCTGCATTACATTTTCTCCTTTTATTGAGTTACTTAATGCTACGTTTTTCTCCTCTCCAACTGGGGTTGTCTCTTTTATGCTATTGGTGCTACAGCAGGGGTTAAATTGGGATTTGATATGTGGGAGGGCTCTGTTTGAAGACATTTTTACAAATATCCAACCTTCAAATTTGTATTTTAAATCAACATCGCTCAGCACACTTGCTGAAGAACATTTGTGTGGTAATCTCAGTTCATTTGTAGGGCTGCGCTGTAAACTATTTAATTATGACCGATCATAACTCAGCTTTATGCACACACATACATTTAGCATGGTTTAGGAAATGGGCTCCGTGTTACAAGACGGGTCGGGCCGTTTGGCGGCTCTCTCTTTGTACCAACAAGTCCTCCAACTCATACGACCAAATAGGTCGATTGTTCAGCAGCTTATTACGACCTATAGTCACATTTTAAAGTTTAGCACCTCTAGTGGTCGTATAAGAAACAACAATTTGCGGCAATTGCAAACGCTCCGGAGGGTCGTATATTTACAAATAACCCTCTCTGGAAAATCCTAAATTGTAGAATAGTTTGACCATTGAAATGCTTTTTGATTAGATTTCTAGCGAAAAATGTATATTGTACTTTTAGAATCCACGTCCAGTGGATGTGTAGGATCTATAGTTTGATAGATATTACGAAGATTATTTGAGGTCTCGCCAGGAGAACGTGTATGTCTTTCCCCCTATGTAAAGTTAGCGTCTACCCATAATCCTCAGCTATCGTTGAAGCTCGGTGATTGGATGTTTTAGCCGCAATGCACGTTGGGATATGGTGTTTATGCGATGTGAAATCCGAAAACATAAACAAATAAATAATAATAATACTTTATTCCGAGTGTGCTTGCTTTTTTCTTTGAAAGTCATCACATAACGGCATTGTAATACACAGTTCGGCTGTATTAAATATGACAAACTGCCGTAGTTCTCTATTTATAGAGCCCTGATTAGAAGACCTTTGGACAAACTGGAAGAAATGCCGCCGAAACTGAATACTTGACGTGGATCATAAATATTATATAATTAAACAACATCTTCAATTTCTCTTCACATAATACGTCTCCTTGCAGTATCAATAGTAATTCAGCTGACTTCTATATTTGATCCAATTGGTAGATAGGTTATAGGTTATAGGTTATAGGTTTACACCATAACGGTGCACAGCTGATAGAAAGGGACTTGTAGTTTTTAAAGATATTACTGATATAGTCAGGGGTTTTGGGTGATAGGAGACACACCTATGGAATCAGAATTTCAATAGCTTACCATTAAATGACGGATATACCTCAGATATTAATGTGTAGAACTACAATATGTGAAATAATATAGCAATATCCTGTAAAATTATGTGAAAACATGAATAAAACTACACATCTTCAGATGTTATACACTAATAATACAAAGTTATTTGTAACATCTTCATAAAGTATAATTTAATGTGTTAACACTGTAAATTTGACAGTTTTTTAACCCGCACCGCCTAGTGGTTAAAGCACGTTATTGCATTGCATTTTTTTTAATGTTATATTTGATGAAAACATTTAAATATTAAGAGTAGCATACATACAAAATAGGGGGAAAGTAGAAGGTCAATGATAGAAATATAGAATAGAAAATATCAAGAAGATACTGTAAGTGATCTCTACAATAAAACAGTTTAGTGCAGGACGTCCAAAGATATTAATAGGAGGATGTGCAAAACAGACAAAATAAGGCTGTATTTAAACATTAAAGAATGCTTTAATGTCTTCTTTTGAATAAGAAAAAAACGTTTGGGGTATCTACAGATAAATATTAAGCCTGACAAAGTACTTAACGTCTAATATATTGCATAGTTTATTTTGGCACTTGACAATCACCTTCACTGAATTTTACTCGGGTGTAACTAAAGTCTAAGGGTTGTATATATTTCACATCATTAATCAGAATCTGCAAAGTAACTCAAATACATTTAGTGGAGTAAAAATACCAGGTTACCCTCTGACTTGTAGTGGAGTAGAACAAAGTATAATGAATTGCATGTTGTACATGCTGCTGTAACAAAAACATTTCCCAACTTGGGATCAATAAAGTATATCTTATCTTATCTTATGTTAAGATGATCGATGGCTACTGCCATATTTGCAAAAAGTGCATGTTTCAAGGTTTGTCAATTAACAGTAGGGGTCACAGACATAAGACCAGCTATTAAATAAAGCTCTTCTGACCTTAGCTGTCATGTGGGTATATTAATGCTGGCCATTATGGACACAAGCAATTTTCACCCATTTATTAATTATATGTTTTAAAATTGATAACACCAGTGTACACAGTTTCTGTTGATGTTGTTCGTGAAGTTTTAACCAAGTTAGATCCTAAGAAACCGGCCGGCCCGGACAACGTAGAACCTTTCTTTTTAAAGATAGCTGCAGATTTTATTGCTCCATCTCTCACTACTCTTTTTAACCTCTCCCTCAGCACAAACACAATTCCAAAATTGTGGAAGTCAGCGTATGTCCTGCCTCTACTAAAAGGTGGGGAGGCAACTTTATTAAATAATTATAGGCCCATCTCTAAATTATCAGTTCTGGCTAAGGTTCTTGAACGCCTAGTGAGTGAGCAGGTAAAGGTGTTTTTATGTACAAATGACATCCTGTCTAAACATCAGTCAGGCTTCAGAAAGCAACATAGCACCATCACTGCCACAATGAAAGTGGTGAATGATGTGGCGAATATTTTAGATAATAAGCAGAGCTGTGCAGCTCTATTTATTGACCTCTCCAAAGCGTTTGATACCGTCGATCATTGCATCTTGAAGCAGAGGCTACTCAGTATTGGCTTATCCAGCCATGCAGTGGGGTGGTTTGTGAACTACCTCTCTGAAAGGTCCCAATGTGTTCACTTTGATGGGCTGTCTTCTGAGTGGTTAAACATTACTAATGGTGTTCCTCAAGGTTCTGTTTTAGGTCCACTTTTATTTTCCATCTACATCAATAGTTTAGGTGAAAATGTCGATGGAGCAACCTTACATTTTTATGCGGACGATACCGTTATGTACTGTGCATGTCCCTCCATTAAGGAGGCTGTTGTTGAATTGCAAGCTGCTTTTAACATTATTCAGACTCAGCTCTCTGAACTAAAGCTTCTTTTAAATGTTGATAAAACCAAGGTAATGCTCTTTTCAAAAGCTAAAAAGACACCAGAGCCTGTTTTAGATATTACAACTACGCAAGGAATAAAACTTGAAGTGGTTGCCTGTTACAAATACCTTGGTATCTGGCTTGATGATTGTATCACTTTTAAACGTCATGTCAATAACCTGCTTAAAAAACTGAGGGTTAGACTAGGTTTCTTCTACAGGAACAAGTCCTGTTTCTCGCTCGAGGCCAGGAAAAGGCTAGTCACTGTGACCTTTTTACCTGTGCTGGACTATGGTGATTTGATTTATATGAATGCACCTGCCAATTGCCTGGTCAAGTTAGATGCTGCGTATCACAGTGCACTGAGATTTGTGACAAACTGTAAAGCATTAACCCATCACTGTACCCTGTATGCAAGGGCTGGTTTGCCTTCGCTAACTGTACGGAGGCTCAGTCACTGGTACATTTTTATATATAAAGCCATGTTAGGGAAACTTCCATCCTACATCTGCTCCCTGATCTCACGGCGAATTGTAAGTGGCTACTGCCTGAGATCGCATGCTGTGGTTTTATTAAATGTGCCAACTGCTAGGACTGTCTTAGGGAAGATAGCATTTAGATGCGCAGCTCCACTGTCCTGGAATAGTCTGCAATTGAAATGGAAACTGAGCAATCTGGTGCCACTAAATGTTTTTAAAGCTCGGTTGGATGCTACTCAATCGGAAGCTGTTGGTACCTGTTCATGTGGATAGTTATGTAAACTGTAATCCCTGTAATGATGCTGTATGATGTCCTTTTTGTTGTTCTGTTTATGTTTTAATGTTTCATGTGGAACCTACTTGAGCAGGTCTCCCTTGAAAAAGAGGTCAATGATCTCAATGGGATACAACCTGGATAAATAAAGGTTTGAAATGAAATGAAATGAAATTAATACTGGCAACTTCTAATTATGGGAAATACGAAAATGTCTTTTAAAACTACAATTCCCAGTAGAGACGTGCCACAGAACATGTTGCTGGGGTTGGCGTGGACCCGTTCGAGTCCAGTTTTGGATAGTCTGCCGTGGTTTCATTCCATTTCATAGAGCTGTTTGACGCTCGGCGTAACCTTGGCGCACTGCCACTCCAACATCCAATCACAGAGCTTGAGGACTAATCACGGGGTTTGTCAAGCAAAGCGGATGTTGTAGTCCCAAACGATAGCTGAGGATTATGGGTAGTGTAGTGTCTTCGGCCATCCTAAACTCCCAAAAAACTATTTGTTTTCACCCCGTGAGGGTTGACGCCAACTTTACATGGACGCTGAGGGGAAAGACGTAGTACACGTTCTCCTGGCGGGACCTCAAATCATCTTTGTAATATCTATCAAACTATAGATCCTACACATCCACTGGACGTGGATTCTAAAAGTACAATATACACTTTTCGCTAGAAATCAAATCAAGAAGCTTTTTAATGGCCAAACTATTCTACAATTTAGGATTTTCCAGAGAGGGTTATTTGTGAATATACGACACTCCAGAGCGTTTGCAATCAACGGGAGCATATGCCGCAAATTGTTGTTTCTTACATGACCACTAGAGGTGCTAAAGTTTAAAACGTGACTATAGGTCGTAGTGGAGGAGCAGCGGAGTCTGGGTGGTGCTGCAGCTCCAAGGAAGAGACACACGGTTCACTAAGCTGAAAAAACTATATCCCGTCACAGTGATCTGCTATATTAAAGTCAAGTCAACACATATCAATTATTGTCCTCATTGACTGAGTGTAAATAATCCACAACCTACACTATATGCGAACCATTTTCTAAGGTTGGATCCAACATATCATTTTACGTTGTCTTAAGTAAAAGATAATTATGAAATGTATAGGAAATCACGTTTTTATAAATATCTTGCGTACAATTATATCTTATCAGTTATTGTTTATGTCTAATTGTATAATGAACAGTCTATGTCAGACAGTGAAAGCTGGAACATGTGACCTGTGGTTTCACAGCCTCACAGGGCTGTTAGCCTCGCTGTAGACCCTTAGTCTTATTGATAACCTGCAGATATGAATTAATAGGACTATTTTGATACGTGGATTCTACCAGCATTGTGTTTCTTGTTGGTTTGTTAGTCAACACCTATTTTTTAAATATTTATATTTGAAAACTATTTGTACCCATTTCCCTGGTCCAGTTGTTCTTTTATCTTGTTTGATCGCAGTGTCGTTTAACTTTCAAGTACATTTCAGCATAATGCTCTTCCTTGTGTATCTGAGCAAGTAACACATACACTCCAAATTAAGAACAAGCCCAAGGCTCTGTCTCACACCCAAGAATGCTTTCTATTTTGGTCAAATGTCTTGGTAGAAAGTCACACTGTATGAGCTGTAACATTCACAGCTCAGGTAAGCTGAGCTTTCATATCAACAACACAGTGTCAAAAAACAAACAAACAAAAACTTGTTGTTGTGTTACCAAATATACAGATGAGAAAATGAATCAGGTTGAGTTAGATTACACCAAAAAGTGAAAGGAATCTTTGCCCCACTCTCTCAATGAATAATGATTGCATTGCTACATGTTACATACCTATGTATTTTATCTAGAATGTGCACTCTCTTATATTTGAACAGCAAAGTGACTTTGCAATGGTCAAATGTATGCCTACTTTGTTTTTCACAACAAGGCCATCATAACACAGATGTTCTAGCAGTCTTTGGAGAACATTACAAGTTTAAATATTCTCAACTATTCAGCGCTAGGTGTGCTAACCACTACTTTTAAATGTCACACTTCAATCATATTACGAAAGAGGTGTGTTTATTATTATTAATTATTATTAGAGACCCAAATAAAGAAGTGTTAGCCTTTGAGACACAGCCTTTTCATTGCTGCCGTCTGTTTTGCAGCAGATGTGTTACATTACCTGGGAAACTATTAATCTTCCCACTGTGGTCATTAATACAAAAACATAAAAAATGTGTCACACACAGCAGCTTGGAACCTACACACTTTGAAAAAATGGCACATGTCCCCCTCTTGTGTGTACCCGGTGGCATGTCTCCTGCCTAAATCTGGCTAGAGTGCCATGGCTGGGTATCATTATGCTCCCACGGTGCTTTTTGTCCCTAATTGTATCCTGTCACCCTGTGGAGAACAAATACATGAGCAAAGCACACAAAGAATTGTACTCGTGTGTGCGTCTGTTCCACAATCCTTTTGTTTCTGTAAGGAAATGATTGCAGTCCCTTTTTTCTTGTTTCATATTACAGTGAGTTTAAACAGAGGTGGAATATAGGAAGGAGGGACAGACAATAAGATGCGGCAGCTGCAGCAGAAGCGTGTGTGGACCACACGCTGGGGTAGTTGCATGTGTGTGTTGGGGTAAGTGGGTGGGTAGGTGGTAGGCTGCACAAATCGGCTGTTGCTTTGCCTCAGTCTTCCTGTTCCTCCGCTAATGAGAGAACCTGCAATTGCAGACTGTGTCACTAACACACACACACACACACACACACACACACACACACACACACACACACACACACACACACACACACACAGAAACACACACACACACACACACACACACACACACACACACACACACACACACACACACACACACACACACACACACACACACACACACACACAGAAACACAGGCTGCAGGCCAGTGCAGTTTGTGTGTGTCCCAGTGTGTTCTCTAATGAGCGCTGCTGTTAGCACATTAAAGAGACAGGCTTCAGAGCCCTCCCTGTGTGTGCTGTGTGTGTGCAACGTTAAAGTATGATTTTGTTCTGATTAAAGTCAGTATGTGTGCTCACATTGTCTGTTCTCACAAGAAGATAACGTTTTTGCATTCTAGTATACAGAACTAGTGCACGTTCTTTCTCTCTGTGTGTGTGCGAACGTACGGTCTGCCTTATGAGACGTACAGTAACACAAACCAACGATACGTACGGTAACACAAACCAAGTTCAACAATGTCTGGCTTTTTGAGATTTCTTCAAACAACGGAGCCTTTTCTAAGAAATGTAACTGTTGAAGCATTTGCTATAGAGGCTCACTTCCTGTCGATTGGATACGCAGAGGCAAGTGTTTGCTAACAAGTAACAGCTTTCAAATGACACAACATTATTGCAGTTTAAACACATGAAAAAAACAATTTTCTCACAGAGAATATATACAATATTAGTTTATTTTCTTGGCCGCTCCTTTAAAAATGTGTGATGCTCCGCTTCTATGACTAACTATGTTATATATAATTTGTGTATATTTGATTCGTAAATAAGAATAAGATGAAACAGGCAGAGTGCCATAAGTGCCTACAGCCCATCTCCAGACTTTGCCATGACATTTTCTTTCCAGTTTCCAGTGCAAAAAATGTGTTTGCCTTTTATGCCTTAACTCATGTTTTCTCCTTTCATTTGTGGTTAAATTCAGAGAACATATTACCACAAGAAATATTCACACGTATGAATTACAACACGTCATATTTCTCATACCCAAGCCTCATACCTTTCATTTCTGATTCACTGCAAATTATTCTCATTTGTTCTTCATTTCATTTCCAACACTTCCCCTTGTTCATCTGTGTAATCATTGTTGTCCAGCAACAGATGGTTGTTATGAATGGAGCCTAACTTGCAGAAAAGCTCTATGTTTCTCTCCCTCGTGCAGTGTCATCCAGCTCTCTGTTTCCATGTTCTTGAATCATTTCCTGTTTTCTCGTCACTGTCACTCCTAACACTCTGAAATGTCCTTTATTTCTTTTTTTTCCATTTCTCCCTTGTCTCTTTCTTTGTCCTAGCCCTCCTTCTCCGCCTCCACAACACCATGTCACGTTGGTTTCTGTTATTGACAGCATAATAATTATAATTGTCCCACTCTTTTTTTCTTGATGCAGATTTTTCTTTAATTGACTTTAGGAGACATTCAATATTTAGCAGTGACATCACAAGTAAATGGTATTTCTCATTTCCATTTGTGTCTTCTTCTCCTCACTTCTCTCTCTGTATTTTCCCTTCCCTTCCTATCCACCTCTACCGCTCTGCAGCAGTACTTTAATCTCCTCATTATAACAGACGGCGTCATCAGCGATATGGACGAGACGCGCGACGCCATCATACAGGCGTCTAAACTACCCATGTCCATCATCATCATTGGCGTGGGCAACGCAGACTTCGCTGCCATGGAGTTCTTAGATGGAGACGCCAGTGTCTTAAGGTCCAGCACAGGAGAGGAGGCTGTTCGGGACATCGTGCAGTTTGTCCCTTTCAGGGATTTTCGAAATGTAAGTGAAAAACTAGAGAAATGACACGGAACCTGTACAAAAAATAACAAATAGAATAATAATAATAATAATAATAATAGATTTATTTTGTTAGCGCTTTTACAGGTGCTCAAAGTCGCTTTACAGAGATAGTGAAATGAAAAGAACAACAAATAAATATAGTTAAAGTGCTTCAAGTTGTAGTTTACGTGTACTATAACAGAAACAATACGAATCTAGATTGGTGTCAAGTCATTGACTTCAAAACTATTTACTTTACAGAAGTAGAAATGAGTTCAGGTCGAGGTATTCTGGTGTCGCTTACTGTATATGAATGCACACAATTATTTTATAAAGTTGCAATAGCATAGCAGGGCGCTATACATTTACTTTTATATGAATAGAATGTTAAATCCCCTGAAAACTTTTAAAACTACAATGTTTTAAAGACAAAGACTCAAATTAAGTATTCAAATATACATTAAGAGTTGATTAAAAACCTCTTATCAGTTATCAGATAAAACAAACTCAGAAAACATAAGCTGATGCTCTCAGCCTCTCCATGCTGAGTACATCAAGTGTCAGAGAAACTCTGATTTCTGACAATAGCTTATATTTTTCAGTGAGTTTACCAACCTAGAAATGTAAGTAGCATCACATTGCTGATGAAAGACCTAATGAGAAAATAGGTTTGGTTTATTTTATCCTGTGATGTTTCTCAATAAAAGCCCTAGATGTGAAAATGTGCTTTATCATTTACTAAATGTAATATCAATGCCACAGTGTAAAGTATACAATGTACCTTACAACGGGCTGAGAGGCATTCACTTAAGCAAGATCCTCAACAACTTATCAAAGACCATTGTTAGCAGCCTGCTGAGCACCAAACTACAAATGGACAAAGTTAGCAAGTAGCTGGTAAATATAATGGAACATGTAGCAGCTACAATTAGATAAATCTCCTCAGGAGTTGGTAGAAACCAAAAACAGAGCTAAAAGATGAGGAAATATTAGATTAACATTTATCAGGTGGCCAAAAACAATGCACCAAATAACTGTTAATGTTTCTCCTAATCTGGTGAATATGTAAATAGGCAACTGTTGGCTAACAAGTTTAACATATTAACTTAAAACATTGTTTTTCCTGCTGCCCCCTAGTGGCCAAAAAGTATGTTATGCTCATTAGACAGTTTTGCCATTTTGTACCACAAAAGCAGCAGCTATCAATAAGATAGAATACTTGAGAGTATTTCTTATGTTAACATCAGTAAAATACTTTAGTAAATGGAATGTGTGGAAAGTCCTTAGTATGTTGAAACACACATATTAAAACTTAAATTCACTATCATTTATTGACAAGGACGGAGTGGTGGATTAAATACTTTCTCTCATCATTTGCCAAAATGCAACTTACTCAGAAACAGATCAAGTTTATGAATTTGATTTGATGTATGGTACATAAACACAAAAGAAGGAAATAAGTTGTAAGACAACATCAAACATAGAACAATTATAAAATAAAATATAACAAGAAAATATATATTTTTTACTACTTTATATTAAAGAGAATAAAGGCAAATATGTATTTGACTGCGGTAGAAACTCTACCTTATGACGTGATGTCATGCTGTCTAATTGTGAATTTGTAACCAAATGGCAGCCTGTTGCTACTCAGATTGAAGCTGTGCAAACACTAGAAGAGGAGAGCTGCTTGTTATCTGAGTCTCCACAGTGTGTTGATGAGCATTCATACACAAAGGTTAAATGTGTGTTGGAGATGAGCACATTGGTTTCTAGTGCATGCACATTTAGGCAGTGCATGCTGCTGCGCGGAGGACATACTTTGTGCATTGTGATTGATTTTTCTATATTTTTATGTGTGGGCTGGTGGTGGGCGAGCTGGCTTCCTCTGTAGTGGGAGGAACATGGTGTTTGCTGGCTCAGTTCCAGTGTATCAGTGGGAGGGTGAGAGACAGCAACAGACACAATAGAAAAGTAAAGGGAGAAATAAAGCTGAGGCATGGAGGAAGCATAATAACCAGAGTGACCTTAAGTAAACCTACGTTGGCAGGCTAGCTTTAACTATCAAATATTATCTACATAGAGTACGTGTTGATAGGATACTGCGATAGTTAGTAGCTGTTGTTCGAATGATATTCATTGTCTTCAAAAATGACGAGACAATAAGAACAAATCACAACAAGGTTGCATTTGTGGAACAGAAAACAATGATGAAGCCAGCTTCAAAATTGTCGTATATCTCTTTGTATTACACCATAAACGGTGATAAAATAATCAGGCATAACATGTTTTATAAATCATGCTAAGTATGATATATGAACACATAAATCAGTAGAAACCTAGAGAATATAGATGGTCATGAATCTGGAAAGTTTGTCATGTATAAGTTCTGCTGAAGATTTGGAATTCTGGTATGAAACTTACTTTATGATATATATATATATTCTGAAATGCCATGCATTTTGCAAGAGACTTCACCATGAAACTCTCCTTAATTGACACGTTTATTTTTGTATAAGAAATGTGCTGAGATGTCATGTTTAAATATGCAAAAGAGACATGATTTAATGGTAATTTTAGGGGAAATCAGGGGAAATGTACAGAAACAAATAGACAAAGTTAATACGTGTTTTTTCTCTTAATCTCTGAAATAAGAAAAGTTGTTGAATAGTGTTCTAGGTTGGTGGGAGCAATTCTTTTGTGGGCCCAGAGAAAAAAAGACCAAAAGTAGATAAATATATGCGGAAAATAAAAGTTCTTCAAATCCACCAGTATTCTTATCTTTTTCAGCCTTCATTTTTTATTTACTAATGTGCCCTTGTTTTTTTCTCTCTTGCAGGCGCCAAAGGAGACCCTCGCCAAGTCTGTCCTGGCCGAGCTGCCTCAGCAGGTCACCCAGTACTTTAAACAGCGGAATGTTCCGCCTGCCAACTCAGCACCAAAGTGAGGCGGCCCAAAAGACGAGAGCCCACACGCTGTACAATAGCTCAACAAAACCTCTCTTCTCATTAATGGCAAACAATACAGAAAGAAAGTGTGTACATCAGCTGTTAACAAAATGAGTTGTGGACAAAAAAAATCAAACATTGAAGACATCTCTGCCATTATGAAATTGTTACTGGTTTAAGAATGTTTGGTCCAGTGTGAATTCATCAGAAGTGATTTTCTCTGTTTCCTTACCCTTTCCCACACATGATGATAATGTGTTAGGGACCTTGCATGTGATGGCAGGAGTCTCCAAATGATATGGATATATTTAAATATACAGGTGAAGTTGGCCTATTTTTGGGGGGAATAGAAAGAATCTTGATTTGTCAGGATGTAAGTTATTTGGGGTTTTTGCATGTGTGTGTCTTGTGATTGATGCCACGTGATACCTACAACTCCTTGGTGTAGAGTCCCTTCTGAAATACATCAGTGTTTGAGTGCCCTCACGCTCTGTAGGAGCCCCTTTACGGTAGCGAGTCAAAGGCATGTGCTTTTGTGATCACATGTGGCCGACTCACAGACTGAGCCTGAACAGAGCACTATTTCTTCAGTAGGAGGTTTTTATTATAACGTTTTGATCAGCAGTCATGTGAAAGGGGGGTTTTAATGCTCAACTATGCTAATTTGATTAAAGAAATAGAGGAGGAAGTGGCAGCTGTAGCACTAACGCAGGATAGATGCGGGACACTGTTAAATATGGGGCCATTTTGCTAGCTTCTGCAAAATACATGTATTTTTGATGACTTCAGTTCATCCTGCATGATGCCAATATCTACTTACTGTTTACAAACTGATGCTGATGATTACAAACGCATGCATTTTTATTTAAAATTATGTATTTATCAGATTTTGTAAATATTTAAATGAGATTCTGTTGAGAGGGATTGACATGGCACTGAGAAGGCTGTCATAGTTTGTGATTGGAAGCAGAAGAGACGTTTCTGATATGCATATTTATCGAATGTATATTTATATGATGCCGTCCATGTTCTGATAAGCCAATGTTTCTGAACTGTTTTTATGTACTTTTTATGCAGTGCTGAGTTGTGTTCTTAAACTACTACTACTCCTGTGTGTATTTATGTGCATCTTTGAACAAAATGTGTTGCTATTTATTTTATAAAGTGTCTATGTCCACACTCAGGTTAATAAACTGATGAAAATGGCAACAGTCTTCTGTGTCTCTGTAGATGAAAGAGTAAATCGTTTTAAAATGTAAAGATGTAAAATGCTTAAAAAGCCTCGTCAACTTAGATGTTTTTGTTCTGTCACAATCAAATATTTTCTGAATGGCTGAATTCTGTGACATGATTAAAGTTGCGGCCACAAGGCATCAGGGGAAAGCATTATCTCCTTTCCTCTGTTAAAGGTCACCTATCATGCTATTTGTAGGCAATAGCATAGGTCTCAGATATATAAAAATATATAAAAAACAAGTCTATGAAGTGTTCTGCTCAAAATACCAAACAGATCACCCATTCTAGCCATGCCTCATATCCCTCTATTTCACTTCCTGTTTCAAAAGTGCTGATTCGGGGTAAAAAGCTTTAAAAAAAGAAGGAAACATTTTTTTTAAATAGAGAGGGCTGAGCTCATGCGGGAGATTCTACCGGGAGATTCGACCGGAAGATTCTACCGGCAGATACTGCGGTGATGAAACGCCATATCATGGATTATCAAGGATTATCTCTGAAACAGTCTGGAGTTCAAAGGCTTTCTCTCTTGCCGGTTATACCACAAGGTGAGTTCCTTTTTATTTCCTGCTTCTTCACACACATGCTCTGTGCAGTACAGGTTAGCTCTGAGTGTTACGGCCCGTCCACACAGCAGCGTTAACAAATCTTGGAACGCTTCTGCCCATTCACTTTGAATGGGGTGACGTCACTTTGCCTCACTTTTCGCCGAACTGCATTGTGGGAAGCAGAGCGGAGATTTTCAGGATTTTCAGGATTCAAAGTTGAACAATGTTCAACTTTTGAAGCTGAGGTGGAAGCGTCAGCCAATCAAATCCCGTGTATGCAAATCTGACAGTTCAAGCGCTAGCCAATCAAACGGCGTGTATGCTGGGAGAGACATACCGCAGGTCATTTCCTCATATTCCAAAAAATGGAGGAGAAATTAGCGGTAGGGAATCACCCGGTGCTTTATGACCAGTCCCTATTTACCTACCGGGATATAAACCGGAGGAGCCAGGCATGGAGGGAGGTGGCAGAGACAGTGGTATGTTTTCGCCTGTTTGGGGAGTTTATATCCAGTTTACTTTTTTTGCTTGTATGTCGGGGGCGGGAGATTCATGTGATTGGTTGTTGGTGCCTTGCTCGCAAAAAATCCCCAAGCTTCAGATACGCCCACCTCCAAGATTTTTTTAACGCTGCTGTGTGGACGGGCCGTTAGCGATGCTAATGTAAACATGCACCGACCATATTACGTCCAAAACAGTCGGGCATTGTTTCTGATAGTGTTATGACCTGGCTCAAAAGGCCACAACAAAGAGGAGACACACCATATCAACGGTTAACAAAAGATGTTTATTTAAACAAACAATTCAAATCAACCAAATTAATTAAGTGCAAAGTAAGTAAAGCATGAGGTGTGGACGTCAGTGGTATCAGTAGTGTACATGCAGGGTGAGGGTTGCATGGACATGTATGTGTGTGAGGGTGTTGAGGTGCACAAAGTGAAGCAACTGAAGTAACTATAGCATACTCAACAGAACCGGGTGCCTGCAGGAAAGAGCAGAGAGAGAACAGAGAGAGAACAGAGAGAGAACAGAGAGAGAACAGAGAGGCTTTAAATAGCTGCAGGGCACCAGACCCAGGTGCCCTGAGCTACTGCAATCAAGGTGGCTGGATGCAGCACAGCCACACCCTCTCCAGATGAACCCACAGGGGCATCACAGATAGCAACGTTTCTGATAGGGCCGTGGGTGTAAAGCCAGCCTACATTTCCGATATTACGTCATATCGGACGCAAATCTGAATCAGCTCCGTTGTAGCCCCGTTTTTAGAGATGTGGGTACGGAGGAAAAGAGAGAGGGTTTTATTTTCTGACGCTGCGTGAGTTCCCAGACACACCGGGGACACATATTGTATAAAAGACATCAAAAAGGATGGTCCAGTGTATGCTAAGCTAAGGGAGATAATAAAGGAAAACTAAAGCTTCTTTCCTATGATCTAGAAAATTCAAACAGCTCCTATCATGGCCGCTGCTTAGGAAATTATGAAAAAAAGTCATACAGTAGGATGATTATATAAATAATGTCAAAAAATATCAGAACAGTCATAGAATAGCATGATGAAAAATAAAACAAAAGTAATGTGTAGAAAATTATGAAAAAATATAATATGTTGAAAATATGAGATATAATGGTGTTGAAAGTAGTCATAATATAGTATGTTGAAAATACCATCGAAAAACTAATAGTATAGTAATGCCAAAATAGGAAAGCCATTCATAGTATATGTTACAATAAAAAATCTAATGGTTGGCATTGTACATTATGTCAACAAATATCATAACATATCATAGTATAGTGTCAAAAGATATTATGAAAAAGATCTTAGTAAAATATGTCCAACATTATGTCGTAAAAGGTCAAAGTATAGTATGTTGAAAATATCATAAACAAAGCCATAATATATGTCGAAAATATCCCTCGGTTAAAGACAGAAACCCACGGCTGTCTTGATGTCAGTGAGCTGTTCTCAAAGTGAAACGCTTGTTACTGGCCTTGAACAGATAACATTATCTTCCAGTCTCATCACCAGTGTTTCCAAAGGCTTTCAGTCTATCTTACCTTGAGCAGCAACACACTCCCACACACACATTTTCTCCATTTAAGAGAATGACAAACATTGCGCTGCTTAGGTTGGTTCAATGCCACTGACAGACTTCAGTTTATTTTGATATCTCACCTTGACTGCCACACTGGTTTTCTCTCAATTTATCTCTATGAGCCATCTGAACTCAGCTTCAGATGCACAATTCTCCTGCCAAGGTTTTAATGAGTACTGAATACACATTTGAGAATCCAATTACCCAAATTAGTTTTGATATAGTCAAATTTCACACGTAAATGTTATGGCCCATGTAAGCCTGGCGCTGAATCAAATGTCAGATCTTTTAGCCCCCAACAACCTGCCAGAGCCGGGTTTTAAGCATTCATTTTACATTTCTCTCATTCATTCTCATTTCTTCTTCACTCTTGGTGTAAGTTTGCCTATAGGAAAGGGCAACATTAATGCAGAATATACTATTTTCAATCCATAAATGGTCACTGGTACCAAAATAATGTTGCCCTTGCTATTCCTACACTTTTCCTCTTTCACACAGACACACTCAAATACACAAAGTAAACAGAGTGGGGAAGCTCTTTATTTCTCTCTGCTCAGAGTTTGAGCAACACAGCAAAACTCTGAGATGGCAGCAAACAGTCCAGCATCTTTCCAGCACAATGTCACATGAAAAGAAAAACTACTGATTAGAAAACACATGACATCACACAAATAAAACATTTTAAATATTCAGACTTTTGCATTTAACCCCAAATGCAGAGGGAAGCGTGTCCTGCCCTGGCCTCCACTACTTCTGATAGCTAAACAGGTGTGAGTCATTAGACACAGTCTAAAGCAGCCTCCTCCTTGCTCCACAGCTGTCAATCACTGTTCCCCAGCAGCACAGCTTGCAGTCGCTTGGCTTGGGTTGGGAGTAGGGTTGGGTGTAGGGGGGGGCAGGATGTCGTCGGGGTAGGCAGTGCGGGATTGGTTGCTCGGCTTAAACTGTGTGAGATGTGATTGAGGGAAGGAAGGGTGGAGGTATCATGTTTGAGTGCCACAAAAACCACAAATAGATACACAGATTAAGTTAAAAGGAGAATGTAAATTGGATTGAATATTACTGTTGATCAGGATTATATGACTTGGCAGAAAACAGTTCAATTTACAGCTGTGAAAACAATAGGAATACTGAAAATGTTTGCTGTGTGTGTGTGTGTGTGTGTGTGTGTGTGTGTGTGTGTGTGTGTGTGTGTGTGTGTGTGTGTGTGTGTGTGTGTGTGTGTGTGTGTGTGTGTGTGTGTGTGTGTGTGTGTGTCACTAACATGATATGAACTTGTTTGGCCTGCAGGAAAACAGTTTGTACCATTTTGATGGTATGCAAACTTACTCAGCCTGTGTATGTGTGTTTGTATGCTGGTGTGTGTCTATCTTTAGGCCCTGTTGTGCCGGGGGTACGGCAACATAATTGCGTCCACGCTACCTTCGCTGTCCGAGCTGCTGTCAGAGTCGCTGCTGCCGGAATAAACGCAGAGTCCTGGAAGAACGCCAACGCACACGGCCGCTGACGGCAGGTGCAACACGCCTCGCTCGGAGCTCAGGGGGGCCGAGGTGGTCTTAGCCATCAGGGCAGTTTGTTGAACTTCAGCTCGCTCTGCTCCTCCTGCTCCATCCTCCTGTTCTGAACAGCACAACATACTGTTAGATTCAGAGCTGAGGCCAGAGATGACAGTAAACACAAAGGGATCAGGTTTCCAAAAAAATATCTAATAAACAAATGGGAAAACAGTAATATTATATATAAACCGTGAATCCTAGACTACATTGGGTTGTTCTTTGCAAACTAGGTTTCAAGGAAAAGAAATATAGAAATGATGTTACTTTGCTCATTAGAAGTCTAACCTGGGCTTCGTTGATTGAGCTGGTAGTACCGAGTATGAAACTCATGTTCATGACATGGTAAGGCCAGCCCTTGGTTTCCAGTAGCCTCAGGTTTAGGTGCAAGTTTTTAAGGTTTCCATTATACAGCAAACCACTTCTACTATGCGAAGAGGGTCAGTCGTCAATTCAATCAGAGCAGGGAGCCGTATACGAGTTTACGGTTTTCTGGTCTGACAGTTCTATCACCTAGTAGCCATTCCATGAATTGCAGCGCACAACTCAATTTCTGTGACGTTAGACAAACATTCGTCCTTTTAAGCCTCAGGCTGCAGCCCACCTGTCTGTCTGTCTCCATTTCCTGTCACTCCTGTTTTTGTGATTTCCACCTTCTGTTTCTTACTGCTGTCTGACGACTGGGAGGAACTGCGGAGGAGAACAGAGATATTTTGAGGTTATTTGTTTATTCAAATAATGGGTCAAATGACAGAGAGCAAATTAATTTGGGAAAAGAAACTTGAAGATTCAGTCTTAACACAAACAGAGCTCAATGTTCACTTAATTAGCTATTCATCAAGCGTTTAGAGGGTTGACCTGGGATTTAACTGAAAGCTTTGGTAATATTTATGTAAATACCTTTTGAAATCATTTCAAATTTCTCTTTGGGGATGTTTTTTACGGCAACAAATATAGGGTTTATAAAAGGTGAGTGAGTTTAAACCGCTTCCCGGATGCCAAACCTAATCGTCCAATTAGGAGAATGTATACGTGTGTGCTTACCTGCGTCTCTTTACAGCTCCAGCCAATAAATGGGCCTGAGACAGGTGGCTGGTCCTTTGCTCTGCTTTAGATGGCAACTTCTTTTCAGGCTCTCTGCGGGTTTCTGTGGTCGCATGCTTAACTACAGCACTGTGACAGCCCTGAGTTAAGGTAATAAACAATAATAGTCTTGAAGAGAGAACACAAAGTAGAATGGGGCAACTACAAACACATGACTATGGGTTGGATACCAGTACCCTTGAACTGATATCAAAACCATATATCATTTTTTTGTCTAGATCTGAGTACAATAAAGAATCGAACACAGGTATCGATTGATAAAACGACTTTGCACTAGGTTATAGAGTGGTGCACGAATGAGTCCTTAAACTCGGAAAATGAGTTGGCATTTCACCACCTCAGGTTCCCTCGTCTTGAATTCAACAGTTAAATGTTGGTAGTAAGATGCCTGAAATAAGATCTGTGGTTAACAAAAGCTTACAAGACTTTAACGTGTTGTTGTATGACATCAAATACGTCAATAAATACCCCACTCGTAAATGTCTGGAGCTTCTTTGTGTCATAAACGATAAGGAGTCCGCCTTTAGCTTAGCGGTGGCGATATGCGACTGCTGGAATTTCACGTTACATTTTACTTCTGACAATTGCATTTAGGTTTCAAAAGTCATAAAAGTGTTGTTAATATGTGGAGCCTATACAGCTGAACAAAACCTGTCAGTGTCATAAATGTGTTTGCCACACCGAAATCCAATGGAAAAATCCCATTGCTTTTTGTCGAGGGAGTCATTGTGATGCTGACTTCTGGGTCGGACTACAAAAATATGTCTTCACTGCACCGATCTATTTCAGTTGATACAGAGTACCAATGCAGAGTCCTCCATTCAACAAGTTATGGTCTGTCCTCCCATAAGGGGGAGTCATAGTCAGTTGTCTAGAAAAAGTGGCACAGTTCTGAGAAGACAAAGCAGAAAGAGGTGACATAGATAAAAAGTCTAAAAGAAGACCATAAGGAGCTCAGAGACATGAAATTGGGTCGAGATTCAGAGACAGAGGAACATGGACTGATAAGCACACAATGTAAAAGACAAAAGTGACAGACGGACAGAAAAACAGACACACAGCAGGCCTTCAGCCTTAAGTACTGTACAAGCAGTCGTGACTTTTTTTACTGCATTTACCAAGGTCTGCACCTGTGTGTGTGTGTGTGTGAGCGTGTACTTAGTGTTCACAGCAACTGCTTTAGACAGTCACCGTAGTTACCAGCCTATGATACAGTTTCCACGACAACCTATTCTCTTCTTCAACTGCAGAAAAACCTGTCCGTCACAACCCTGTCTGTCCGCAAAGACAAAGAGGGAGTGACAGAGAGGAAAAAAACATGACTTTATTAATTTAGTGGTCTGTCCTAAATACATATCATTCTTAGGGTTCTTTCTTGGGCAAACATGTGAGGTTATATAAAGCAGGCATATGATGCAGATTAAATTTGGCACACAAAATGGGCTGGTTCCAGACCTCTGACCCGCTGCCCACATCCAAGATTTGTTCAGTGATTGCACCTACTCATAGCTGCTTCCTTTTCCAGTTAGAGAAACAGTGAGCCAATCAGAGCTTAGTAAACAGATTAAAGAATGGATGTGCCATCTTCCTACATAGCTACCTAGAGGAACAAAAAACCAACCGAAGACTTGGACGGCATGTTTATAATCACCACTGATTGATTTTTTTGGAGCAAAAGCAAACAAAATATTCCTCCTCCAAACAAGAAATCAATGTAACATGAACGCAACGCCTGCAAACCTGAAGGGCTAAATGAAAAAAACTCAAATAAATGTCAATCGAAGCATTAAGCTAAAATAATTGATTGAAAATCACAAATACCATGATGTAATATGTTTATCCTTTAGATAAAGCGGAGGGAAAATAATAGACAGGACATTTTGTGTCCAACATAGTGTTGGTACATGAGGTTGGACACGTGTAAACGGTGAGTGAGTGAGTGAGTGAGTGAGTGAGTGAGTGAGTGAGTGAGTGTGTAATGTATGCAGGATACAGTCCCAGCAGGAGCTCGACTACGGTGAAGCTTTGCCTGACTCTGCCAACACATATAGCTGCTTATCATTTATGCACCGAGAGAATTCCATATTAGCAGCATGGGTGTCCTTCATCTGTTGAAAACACAAAAACTAACCCAAAAACAGCTTCACTGATCAGCTTTGGGAAATAGACATGATCTCGTTTTCACCAATAAATGGTCTTTAATAAGTACCGACAATAATAAAGATGAGCTGATTAAGATTTGTTTGATTTTCATTTGTCAACTAAATCAATTATCTGGGTTTTCTGCTGGTCCATGTCCACTGCATCTCATTATTAGTCATTTTAAAGTCAAAAAGTTAAATCGACCCTCAACTAATCAGCATAATAAAAACAACATCAGATATTTGCAATCTTAACTGCAACATCCGAGGTTCATCTGTTCATATCTTGACACTTAAAATGTGTCTTGCTTTAAACAGCCTATCCTGTTCTAAGGTTATCACAACTAACAATGATCTCAGTGTATGAGAACAATTAGCATTTCCCAAGTTCAATGATAATCTGTGACTGCATCAACTCTGACAGAAATCTGCAGAAAGTTAGGGTTTGATGGATAAGACACATTTAAAAGTCTCTTGCAACTGCTGTGAAATAGCAACGCTGTTAGAGCCGAACCATCTTTTTTTTTTATTGACAGTCGTAGTTCACCAAGTTCTGACCAATAACCATCATTCAAATCAGTCCCACACATGAATGCATGCCTACTTGTCACTGTATGTCTTCTCTACCCCATGTTTCAATATACCGGTAGTCACGTTTTTCACACCTGATACAAATCTCTACTCTACTAGTGGCGGATAAAATAAAAAATAAAATGTGCTAGCAAAAAAAGTTGATTTCAGAACCTGCTGCTTTGTCGGCTTGAGTTTGAGACTGTGAGTTTGAGTGGGTAGCGAGATAAAATCTCAGCACCTGGCAAAATAGCCTGTCTTATTTGCAATAATATTATGATAATTTTTGTTACTGGGCAGTATGAATTACATCTTTTGCCTAAACTTAATAATTTCGGTGTTAGATACAATTGGTGCTTAGGAAAGCTTTGCTTTTGCTTTATGGGAGATAACAGATTTGAATAGTAAGTCAAATCCCCACAGACTAATACCAGCTAATTAAATGAATATGTTTTCTACATAGCCAACATGTGATAAAGGATATTCTGTATTCCAACAGTTCCTGTTTCTCCTCATCCCTGCGTTGCTTCTCCACAAGGCTCTGTTGCCGGGAGACCTCGTCCAGGAAGCTGCTCTCATCCTCGTCCAATCCCCTCACCATGTTCCCTGTCACCATGGAAACAAACATGCTCTCAACACATGGCAGTGGAGTGATAGCATTTATCAGAAAACAAACCATAAGAGATTTTAGTTTTGAACGCTGACACCGTCACGTTATTAAATAGTACTGCTGAAAATGCATTGTGATTAGTGTAGCACTATACCACATGTATATACACTAGGGCTGTACCCGAATATATGAATATTCGGTCGTTGGCCAACTATTCGGTTTTCAATTTTGTTATTGTTCTTTTTTTTTGGCAGCCGCGCTGTACTGCGGCTGCCAAATTGAATTTATTGAAATCTCCAATATCAACGTAAGAGCTTGTGCCTCTTCGGGGGGTGCTAACACTTAACCATAAACTTTATCCGTTACTTTCTCATTCTTTATATGTAGATATTACTTTTCTCCCTTAATCTCCGCTCCTTTTCTCCGTCACGTTGTTTCCATAGCAACAACAACTTCCTGTCAACAGCGCTAACTCTCCTTCAAAATAAAAGCATGTCCATACAAAATAGGAAGCCATGTAAGACGTATATACAACTGCAACAAAAGTAACAAACACAATGCAATATACTTTTCAATTTCAAAGAACACAAATTGGGTTAGTTACATTAACAAATAACTATAAAACAAACAATACCAAAATTAATGCCTTGAATAAACCGAAATACACGTGTTGAAGCGCCGCGCGCGCCGAATATTCGCTGATTACTACCGAATATCCAGAGCCCGAAAAATGGTATTCGGGACAGCCCTAATATACACGTAAGCAAAAAATATGTAACGATAAAAGTGACTCACTGAATTTGAATTGCTCCTCAAACTCCTCTTGTTTTTTGTCTTTTTGCTCCTGCAATCGCTCAAAGAGAGTACGTGGGTCATACTTCTCCTCAGGAGCCTCTGGGGAGTAAACAAACAAATATGTGGATGTATGCACAGCTGTCTGTATTTAAACATTTTGGTTGGTTTTGGATCCATCCGAGTGTAAGTGCATGTGTTCTTCTTACCCTCTGGATCTTCAGGTTTCCTGACTTTCTCCCATTCTTCCTGTCTCTTCTTTCTATTCTCATCAAGCTCAGTTTCCGACACAAACTTCCTGCTGAGGTCGACACCTGTTGCCGTTGCCGCTGCCTCTTCCATTGCAACTCACCTACACACAAGCACACACATTACTTAGTAAGTTTCTTCTACAACATTTCTTTTACTCAAGGCTTGGCACATTCTATTTCTGTTGGGCCCTTAAAGACTACATGATGAAGAAGTCAATATCTGGGTTTTATTTAATGGGCTTCCTCTGGGGACAGACGCTGTGAATTTGTGGATTCCATTGATTGATTTATTCCCTTGCTGGACTATATAGAAAAGGAATCAATATAAGCCAGTAATACTCTGTTTAAGTCCCATGAGCAAAACCCTTTTAAACCACTGCTATTGACTTCTGCACATAGTCACCACTTACCTACAAGTATTAACCAAACAAAACCACCTTAGAGTACAAATCAGTATTATATTTAACTAATCCATTTAATAAAACCTGAACATGAAAGCGCAACAAAAACCCAATGGAGAGGGTTATAACTTTCTAACACTTTGATATTTGTCTCTATGTGATGTGTATGTCTTCTTGTTGGATTGCTGTAAAAGTGAAATTACATAGGTTGAACCAATGTCACACTTCAGAATCAGAATTCCTTTATTTGTCTCGTAACGGGGACATTTACGGTATTACAACAGCACAAGTATAGTACTACATATTAAGTCAAAAGAGAAGATTAAATATTATATAAAAAAGGAGGGACACATTGATAATAAAAAAACACAAGTAGAAACAAAGATAAGCACACCATGGCAAATACATTACCAAGTAGCAGTATATTACAAAAAAGTGACCATATAAAAGTAAAGAAGTAGCTGGTCTAGTTTATTAATTGTAAGTAAATTGACAGAAAAAAATTAAGAATAAATTGCATGAGTGTATAATTCACAATGTGTTATATTTGCAGGCAGTGTTATTGCACTGTGTGTGAGTGTGAGTGTGTGTGGCGGCTTAACATCCCCAAGATGAACACATCTTTGATATGTAATGTGAATTTGAGGCTTATTTTTGGGCTGTATGATGTTATTTTTGGTTTCATGACAGGTCACCAAACATACCACACATGTAACTACATATAACAGCTTGTGTGGGTTTGTTTTTAATAGAGGACTTAACTGAACTTAACCCGTAAGGTGTTGGCTCTCCCTTGTGGTCATCTTTAATCATCACAAGTCATATACATCTTTGCCATTTAAACCCCTTTTTGGCATCGAACAGAGCCCAATAAAACCCTTCGGATTGCACAACCGATATGCTATGAAGCGACGATAGCGTAAAATATGAGCTCTTCAGAATGGAGCACCGCTTTTCGATTGTATCGGCCCTGTTGATCCAATAACCCTTACTTACGACATGGAGCCAGTGAACGTACGCCTTTTAAGACAGAAGACTCATTATTCTAGCAATACATGCATGTATAATCCAATATGCAATTTAACTGCTTGAAACGTTTAATGTCTGGAATGGTACATTTGTGGACACGCAAATGCCTTGTGTGCTGCAACCCCCCTGTTAGCGTTAGCTTCGTTAGCATACATGCAAGCTGTTGTCAGCAGCCGAACATCGTGTCATGATGCAAAAGCAATGCTGCCAGCGGCACAACCGAGAAAACTGAAGTATTTAGGGTTATGACTGTTTGATATAACGATGAATGATGTCTGTGTTATTTAAACTTACCAAGCTTGGCTAGTCGATATGGATATGATCAATGAAATCAATGACGTTTGGTGTCACAGTAAAAACAACCCGGGACGTTCTTAAACGTGCGCATTTAGTTCCTACCTGCTTTCTGCAGCAGGTAGTGGAAATGAAGATTAATTTAAGATATAAAAATCCGGTTTACTGCCAAGTAGGTTAACACATATAAGGAGTTTGAGATATAGAGGTGCATAGTAAAAACTATAAAAATCGATTAAGTTGTAAACAAATAAGAAAATATAGAATCGTATTTTAACTATTTTCAAAAATAGACAGTATAACGTTTTTTTAAATAAAAAATAAATGTTTACAACGAGTTAACATTTAGAAAAACTAAGCTTTATAAGAACATGAGAAATCACCAGAGGTGGAGAAGTACTCAGATCTTGTACTTGAGTAAAAGTAGAAGTATACCCGAGTGTAGGAATACTCTGTTACAAGTAAAGTACTGCATTCAAAATATTACTCAAGTAAAAGTAGAAAAGTATTATCATCAAAACAGTACTAATTATGCAGATTGGTCCATTTCAGAATAATATATATGATAAGTGTTATCAAAGCTGGTAAAGGTGCAGCTAGTTTTAATGACTTTGTATACTGCAGAGTAGCTTGTCAATTTACTCCAGGGGTAACTAAAGTCTGATTTAAGTGTTGATTATATTTCACATCAATAATCCAAATATGTAAAGTAACTAAATGTATTAAATAAATGTAGTGTAGTAAAAATACACCATTTACCTCTGAATTGAAGTGGAGTAGAAGTACAAAGTAGCAAACAAATGAAATACTAAAGTACAAGTATCTCAGAATAGTACTAGTACTTGAGTAAATGTACTTAGTTACATTACACCACTGGAAATCACTCTGAAAATGTAATATGTGCCGTAGCTACCTTTATCATATTTTAAAATGGAAGCTGTGCATTTTAAGAGGTAGCATTTAACAGAATGTTCAAAATATACAGAGGAATAAGCTAAGGTTAAAGTATGAAGTATGAGGTAATGGCTCACATGATGTGCGGTAATGTAACGGTAATAGTGTCTATTCACATTTGTAAAGAGTCTCTCTCTGAGGCCAGCTGACGGAATATGTTTATTGGCGAGAAGTTTATATCATGAAAGTCAGCAGTCTCATGCCAGAGGGGAGCGAATTAAAGTGTCCAGGGTGGGAGGGCTCAGCCACAATCATACCTGCCCGCCTCAGGGTCCTGGAGGCGTAAGAAACATCTCCAACTGCCACAGAAAGAACATCTTCAGCTGGGCCTTTTAAGTGATGGATATGAAGTTCTGCTCCCACTTGAGGTCCTGTGTAATGGAAGGAGGATGTGGAAAGACTCTACAGTGTTGAATGAGAAGTCACGGTGATTGGGCCGGGTGGGTCTCCTTTTTTTCAGAAATCCACAGTCATCTTCCCTGTTTTTAGAGCGTTGAGTTCTAAGTTGTTGTGACTGCACAAAGTCCCCATGGTTAGATACCTGTTGACAAACTCATTCCCAAGAGAGACTAGTCCAATAAGGGCGGTGTCATCTGCACATTTCAGGAGCATAATGGAATGGTGATTGGAGGTGCAGCGGTAGATGTACAGAGAGAAAGTCAGAGGGCTGAAGCAAGTGAAGCCAGCTTCAAAGTCTGAGATCCACCTCCAGCTCCAGGTGTATCGTGCACGTGCAGCA
>NW_022987714.1:15127151-15300459 GCF_902827165.1 Trematomus bernacchii | reverse complement strand
CTCCAGGTGTATCGTGCACGTGCAGCAGAAGACCTTTTCCTGTAGTAGAGCTGGGATGGTTTTATTCACTGTAAAATAAATAGGGTGTTTTAACTTAAAGGACCCATGTCATGCTTTTTCCGGTTATTACCCGTCCCCTTGTGTGTTATGAAGGTTTTTATGCATGTAAACGGTGTGCAGAGTCAAAACCATCAAAGTACACCCTGTAGCGAGTAAAACTCTAACACAGAAAATACCTCCCGAAAACGCCTCGTTGGAGATACGTCATTGTCCATTTGATTCTTCCGGGTACGGGGTGACCGTAACCCAGTACCCGGAACGAAATGGACCAATCCGTGGAGCCGTTACGTTATGTCCGCGGAGCCGTTACGTTAAGCCCCCGCTGATTGGTCCAAATTGACCAATCCACGGACTTCCTCACACACACACACAGTGCAGGCAGCTCTGCTGATTTCTCCTCCCTGGCTGCAGGCTGATAACAGACAGTTGGGATCGCGGCGAAATTCTCTCTGCAGACCCATTCTCACAGCGTTTATCAACCTTTTTCTTACTCAATATCAAGCCACACTTATTGTTTTTACTTCGGCTGTGACTTTGTGTGTGCTCAGGATGAGTTTGGCTGTGTTTCGCTGTGTATCGCTAACAAGGAAACAACACCTCCACGGAGCTCGGCGCGATTCACAACGTCCCGACCAATCAGAGCACACTGTGATCACAGGGAGGGTGGGGGCTGGAGCTATTGGAGCTCCAACGAGCCGTTAAAGGCAGAGAGTGAAATTCAGTGAATACACGTAGTTTACAGAGATGCTGTATGAGAAACCAATGTGAGTTTGGAAAATGCACGATATAAATCTATTCTAGTAGACCTCAACAATGGAATTATGATCAGTAGAAATGGCCATGACATGTCTCCTTTAAAAACATAAGTTCAAGGGCTGCCTTATGAGTTGACTTAATATCAAAATGTACTTTGTTTCAACTCACAATGTTAAGTTATACAAGTTATTTTATTAATGATCATTCATTGTTATAACTTAATACATTGAGTTAAAGAAACTTACAATTTTACATTATCGATTCAAGAAATGTTCATTATCTAGTCAAATCAACTTTAACTTCTACCTTATCTTAACTCACAATTCTAAGTTAGGATAACTTTAACTATATTTATACCAACTGACAAATTCAAGTTATGTTGACTCATGTTTTCAAGCAATTGAACTTACATTTTCATGTTAAGTCAACTATAGTTTTCTATTTCTAACTCTTATTATAATGACAAGTTCCCCAGCTCCTTACACTTCTTACTGACTGAACTTAGAACATTAAACATCACCAAAATGTATATAAAAGGAGATCAAGGCTTGAAGTCACTTCAGATGCTGAAATGTTTTTATTTTTCAAGTAGAAACATAAATATACATTATACAACAGATATACATACGAATTATAACATTTAATTTAATTTTTGTAATTAATTTTACAAATAGGACAGAGGGTGAAAAGAGGTGCTGCAGCACAGACAGTATGAGCAAAAATAAAGAGCTTTTTGAACATTAAGATCTTTCTGAACATCAGCAGGAGAGGACTCTTCAAGACACTAAATACTGATATGAACCTGAAATGAACATTAAATGTTAAAACATCTTAAAGTGCAAGTTTCTTTGTGACACACTTCCAACATAAAGGGAATTCACCAATACTCTAAAACTGTCACTAACCTAAAACCTTTTTTTTTTTTTATAAACATGTCACTGTAGAGGCACAAAATACTTATTATAACCTGAAAATGAGCATTGGATACAAATGCACAACACCAAATTGAACTCACTATAGCGACAGCAGGAAACAAACAAAGTCGCTGAGAGGCTGAGGCCGGGCCTGTTTACTATTGTGTGACACGCTACAAAAAAGTACTTGCTGAGATCAAAAACTCTGTTGCAAAATAATGTGGTTTAATGAAAACTGGGATAATCAACTTATTTTCCTTGGACATAGACATTGTTATAATAATCAAAGCAATCATTAAACTTGCGGTCAACAACAAATACAACGACCCTGTGTCACCCTCTCTTCCACACACACACCTCACGCAGGTGAACAGGATTATAATGAGTGCCGCCCATATCCATGTGACCCAAGCCAATTCATCAATGGTGATCAAACAAATATCTTATATTAAAACAAAACGCATTACTATATACGCTTCATCGCTCCTACACACCAGCCTCTAATTATTAGGTTAGTATACATAATAATTACTAACATTAATGTTGTTTTTTTGGACGGACACAATAATTTACATTTTTTTTACTATGTTCAATCTGAATTTACTTTAAAATAAAAAAAATCTATATTGATTCTGACTCTTCTACATCCAACTCACAGGTTTATCATTGCTTTGAGAAAAAAGATTATTAATTTACCCCTTTTAGAAGTGAAGTTATGTTCATTTGTTATGGGAATGTCATTTTCGAGCCTGAGACCTGGAAAACAGGCTCGGGACTTATTGGGATCACATTATTGTACATCTTATCTTATCTTATATATATTATTATAATTATACTTCAAGCACAGTACTTGAGGCTAACACGTTTTTCAATGCACACAATGTAGAGATGTATGCAGAGAATGTGACGACTTTGAACTTTGTTAAGTGTTTAAGTCATTTTTAAAAAATACCCACACTTAAATTGCCAGTGAGTAATTTAAATGTAACATTTTATTTTCTTGTGTCAGCTGCATCATCTGTTGCTATGTCCTTTGATACTGGCTCATGTGAGTTACAATTATACTATAACACATTGTTATTTCTTGTGTAGGTTGCATCAAATCTATCTATCTATCAAACTGTTGGCTATATGTCGTTTGCATCATAGCTCTTGTGACTTTGCACTCCACAGGTTAAAAGAAGGGCTCGTCCGGGATTTGAACCCGGGACCTCTCGCCACCCTAAGCGAGAATCATACCCCTAGACCAACGAACCTTCTATATGAACAAAAGAATGCAAGACCAAAACCTCAACCCTTCATTCCTCCAGACACTGCAGTATAACTTCTCTCTGCTGACTGTGGCAGCTGGAAGACCCACGATGTATTTGGTGAAAGAGCACCCTCTGCAGCCACAGCATTTTTAAAAACCTATTCAGCATTTTTTTCCTCTCAGCTTTCACAGCATTCTCAAATAGAGCTGTGCTTCATCTTTTATTTTGTTTTGGCTAACTAACATTGACATCTGCAGGGATATATTTAAATGCAAGACAATTTACTAAATTCTTATGCTGTTAATGTTTTATGTGTTCTCCATTCAAATTAAGCCAATGCATATCATGAGGAGGCATGTTAAAGGTAGGGCACATTTTGTTTAAGAGCCTGGGACACCTTTGAGGAGGAAGTCAGAGCCCTTTTAGCATTTGCCTGTCCTTTTCATAAAGTCTCATCATAAATGAAAGTGTTCAATACATTCTACTTGAATACTGTATGTACTTATGTAAATTGTAAAAAAAAAATTTAAATACTATGTGCATGCCTTTTATATAATAGTGTTCTATTTGTATTCGTCTCATTCCTGTAACAATGTAAATTTCCCCTCTGCGGGATGAATTAGGAATTCTGATTTGGATCTGATTGTAATACTGAATACTGTAAATGAAGAATTTATTGTGAGAGCTCTAATGTCTAAGTGCCTTTGTATCATCTGAGAGCTGCATACTTATTTTAAAACTTGAGGAAAGTTTAGTTCTCTCTGTTTGTGCAATTGACATCTGACAATACTAGTTAAGCTGTTTTATGTAACTGACTGTGTGCTATCAGACTTAGTAAAGTACGTCAAAAATACAGGGCTTGTCCGGGATTTGAACCCGGGACCTCTCGCAACCCACAGCGAGAATCATACCCCTAGGGAAGACCAACGAGCCAGATGATAGGAGAATAGGGGTCAACAGCTGATCATGTCATGATGTGGCAGATTGTAGGTCAAATGCTCGTCTGACTGAACAGCACGTCCTTGTGGGTCATTAAGTAAACAGCAAATTATCACTTGAGACATTTCAGAACCAATAGTCATAACTATGATTGTAAACATTTATAAATGAACAATATCAAATTGTATATCAAAACAACATGTATTTGTACAGATATAGCCTACGGATACAGTTTAGCTTTTAAACTAATCCAATTATTTTGGAATAGTCACAAATCATTACAATGCTTGTCCTTGTTCATGATGGTTCATACCAATTGTCATATTATACAAACTTCCCCATTAAAACAATGGTGTAAAAACTATTCTGTTACCTGTCATGTCATGTAAATGAATTGCCTGCAAGTCATCGTTCGGGTCTTACCTTAACCCACGCTTTCTTCACTGTCCGCATGGCGCAGGCGCATGTGCCAGTAGCTTTCGGCTAATTCACTAGCAGGACCAGTGCTTACCAAGTACTCGGTTTTGAACTATATTAACACGATGGCAACTGGAGCCAAACGACCCAAGGTTACAATTTAATAATTTCAAACCAAAAAACAAAGATGATTAATCTTGGGCTGTTTGTACATGTGTGTTTGTATCACTTAGATATCATACAACGTAGAGCAAGCTTCACGTGTGAGTAACGTTAGCTGCTTCAGGTTCATGTGTTGTTTTATATTGTTATGTACGGTGAAGTTAAGTTCAATGGACTTAACATAACGTTATCTAGCCATAGTTATTAACGTAGTTACAATGTTTACACTGTTGGTGCGGTAGAGATGACTGTCACTGTATGAAGTAAAACTAAAGCTCCGTATCACTAGGTTACACATACCTGCTCACATTAATAACTCAAGATGTATCCATGCGCTAACAGGTGGATACGGTTTCAGAGATGAATCCGCTGCAGAACTTTCTACAGTGGTGCAACACAGTCGGCCTGAGACTCAGCCATAAGGTATGTTGAAGCTCTGGAGCCAACTGACAGTCAGGCAAACTATATGATCCGTTTAATTCCCTGATTTCTTTTTCTTTCATATTATCTACATTGGCAAGGTGTTTTAGCATCTCTCTCTGTGTAGGTGTGTGTGAGTAAAGAGGGAACAGTGGCAGAGTATGGGATGCTGGCTAAAGACAACATAGAGGAGGGGGAGGTTTTGTTCACCATCCCCAGATCAGCTGTTCTCCACCAGGAAACAACCAAGGTTTCTGCCGTGCTGGAGAAAGGTGATATATAATTACATAAGAGGCTTTCCCAGGATTGAAGCTCCTCTCTGTTTGTAACCCCTTCTCTTACCTTTCACAGAAAAGTCATCTCTGGAGAGCTCGTCGGGCTGGGTTCCCCTGCTGCTGGCTCTGCTGTATGAATATACATCTTCGCAGTCCCAATGGAAACCCTACCTGTCTCTGTGGGCCAACTTCAAGACACTGGACCACCCCATGTTCTGGTAAAAATAACTTTTAAATCTGTATCTGAACTCCATCGTAAAGATCAGGGCTGCCACAATATCTTACTTTTTTGGTATGAATTAAATTGAGGGAGCTACCATTACATTATAAAGTTGATATTAGATAAACAAGGACCATGCATAAAAAACGTTATATTAATTTGTAGTTATCTTTACAGTAATTCAAAGTTCATCCGTTCAGGTCTAAAGAGGAGAGGGACGGACTACTGAGGGGAACGGGTATTCCAGAGGCTGTAGAGACAGACCTGGCGAACATCCAGAGGGAATACACAAACGTGGTTCTTCCCTTCATCAGAAAGCACCCTGACCTCTGGAACCCCGGCACACACACACTGGAGCTCTACACACAGCTTGTGGCCTTTGTCATGGCCTACAGGTTAGTGAGCACAAGCCGAAAAACACTTTTGTACGTAAAGTATCCAGATCTTTCTTTTTGTGTCCTTCTACATTTGAAATGTAACCCTGAGATCCCTTTAACCTTCCTCCTCTTTGTAGTTTCCAAGAGCCACAGGAAGAGGAGGATGATGATAAAGATGACGAGGAGGAGGAAGAGGAGAAAACGAAACCCCATACCAACTGATGATGGTTCCAATGGCTGACATGCTTAACCATGTGTCTAATCACAATGCTATTCTGGAGTTTACGCTGGTGAGGGGCCATCGAAGTTTTTTTTTCATAAATGTGTGCACAAAGTAGGGCTGTGCAATTAATCGTATTTTAATCGCAATTACGATTTGGCCTGCCACAATTACGAAAACAACATAATCGGAAAAAAACGATTATTTTGCTTTTGCTAGGTTGTGACAGTGCACTATTTATCATATTTATATATGTTTAGTAGCTTGTTGAAGTGCGCTCCAAAATATTTGTTGATCTTGTTTATTGGTATTTATTATTTTTGATATTATTTATTTAAATGTAGATATAAATGTATCATTTAATTAATTTTTGTATTGGTTTTTTCAGTTGAATTATACGCTCAGTAAAAGAATACTGTTCAAATTATTATTTGTATTTAAAAGTTCAATAAATGGATGTTTTCAAAGTCAATGAATAATCGTATTTAATAATCGTGATATCAATTATTGACCAAAATAATCGTGATTATGATTTTTGCCATAATCGCACAGCCCTAGCACAAAGTGTTTTTTGTTTTTTTTTAAACCTGGGAATTTGACATTGAAACTTTGAATGAACTGCCCAGTTAACATTGTTCTGAACTCTCAATTTTTCACAGGACAGTTTGAAGATGGTCTGCGTTCGCCCCATTCATAAGGGCGAGGAGGTGTTTAACACTTACGGGCAGCTGGCCAACTGGCAGCTGCTGCACATGTACGGCTTCACGGAGCCACATCAAAGCAACAGCAACGACACCGTTGACATTCCCATCATCAACCTCTACAAAGTCGCAACACAAGGTATTTTAAGAGTTTGCAAACTACAGTATCACAAGAGAGAAGCGTTGAAGAAACGATAACACTCCCTCCTCATCTGCCTTTTCTTTTCCCAGGTGTTCAGTCTGATCTGGCCCGGCAGCTGGTGGAGGAGAAGTGGGAGATGCTGCTTGAGTTGATGCAAGAGAAAGCAACCTTTGTGTTTGGCAAACAGGGCTGCCTTACAGATACAGAGCTGCATTCTGTGCTCAAGGTGAGACATGCAACAGAGCAGTTTGCTTACACCATAACTGTAAAAACATGAGCACTTTGTTGACGAAGTTTGAGGAACGGCTTATTGGACAATCTTTTTGTGTCTTCAGGTGCTGTGCATGTCAGAGGAGGAGTTCTCAGAGTTCAAAGACCACGAAGGATGGGAGGAAGATGAGGAAGACGAGATTTCCCTTGCTTTCTCTTACGAGGGTCTCCCTGGATTAAATGCTTCGTGGAAATGGCTAATTCATGAAGCCGCCCGTCTGACTGCGAGTTCCTACGGAGACTGGGAGGAGGGAAGGTCTGCACCTGAGGGACTGAGCAGCCGGCAGCAGCGTGCCCTTCAGGTGCGCTGCGGACAGAGGAGCATCCTGCACAGACTGATGGAGCTCACCAAGTCATGACTCTAGCAGTGAGGCAGACCACATGAGGAATTTCTTTTGATATCAAGAAGCACACCAAAATGTCTCCTAAAATACCCTGTCAATAAATATTTTTTTTCAAATGTCAAATGATTTGTGCACTTATGTACAGTACCAGTCAAAAGTTTGGACACATCTTCAAATTCTATATTTAAAAAAAAAATGTTCTACATTGTAAATGTATACTGAAGACATAAAAACTATAAAAGAACACATATGGAGTTATCTAGTGTTAAAAATATGATTTATATTTTGCTGGCTACTGCAGAATGCTGTGGTAGTTATGCTGGTTAAGTGTGCCTTGAATTTTGAATAAATCACCAACAGTGTCACCAGCAAAGCCCCCCCCCCCCCCCCACACCATCACACTTCCTCTTCCATGCTTCACGGTGGGAACCAAACATACAGAAACCATCCGCTCACCTTCTCTGCGTCTCACAATGACACGGCGGTTGGAACCAAAAATCTCACATTTGGACTCATCAGACCAAAGTACAGATTTCCACTGGTCTAATGTCTTCCTTGTGTTTCTTGGCCCAAACAATTCTCTTGTTCATCCTCAGTAGTGGATCTTTGCAGCAATTGGACCATGAAGGCCTGATTCACGCAGTCTCCTCTGAACAGTGGATGTTGAGATTGTCTGCTACTTCAGCTCTGCGATGATTTATGTGGGCTCTAATCTGAGGTGCTTTAATTTGTGATTTCTGAGGCTGGTAACTCTTATGTATTTATCCTCTGCATCAGAGTTAACTCTTGCTCTTCCTTTCCCGGGGGGGGAAATAGCGTTCAATGGTTTTTGCGACTGCACTTGGAGACATTCAAAGTTCTTGACATTTTCCGGATCGACTGGCCTTCATTTCTTAAAGTGATGATGGACGGTCTTTTCTCTTTACTGAGTTGAGTGGTTCTTGCCATAATATGGATTACAACAGTAGTCAAATAGGGCTTTCCACTGTGCACTAACCCTACCTCTGCACAACACAACTGATGGTCTCAAACACATTAAGAAGGCAAGTGATTCCACAAAGGCACACGTGTTGATTGAAAACCATTCCAGGTGACGACCTCATGAAGCTGACAGAGAAGCCAAGAGTGTGCAAAGCTGTCACCGAGGCAAAACAGGGCTACTTTGAAGAATCTCAAATATAAATCATATTCTGGATTTTTTAACACTTTTGATAATTCCATGTGTTCTTTCATAGTTTTCACGTCTTCAGTATTACTCTACAAAGTAGAAAAAAATAAAACACTTCGAATTTGAAGGTGTGTCCAAACGTTTGACTGGTAGTGTATATTATATAGATGTTTTGCACAAAACATTATATATGCATGCTTTGCAATACCTAATAAATGATTTCATTCGTTTCCCATTTAAGCAAATTTAAACTTGATGCAGACATACAGCAAACATTCAAATAATGCCATATAGGAGTGTCTTAAATAGAAGATAACCAATGCATATACTACTTGAACATTAACATGGTGGGTCTGTTAGCCATCCATCTTTTGATATGCAATATATTTTTATTCTCTAATGCTTTCAAGACATGGCCACTTAATAGTCTGGATGTATAAAAGTAAAGGTTTCTTTTCCTAATAAAAACAAACAAAAGTACACTGCTTCAAATGTAGGTGCACAAATTAGTAAACACATTTAAACCTCAAAACTAATTCATGTTACAGTATGTACAGTTCCAAGGTATATTTGACTATATATATATATATATATATATATATATATATATAATCAAATGAGTTATTTTAAAACACCTGGTATATTAGCACCATCACATTACTAGTGCAGTCTCTGAATGAACACAGATGCTTTGCAGTTTGAATGCTTTATTTCCTGTATGTATGCATACTGCAGTTAAGTAGCAAGAACTAAAGGCAAACTAGAAAGGACTACAAAATACAACACATGGACCAATACATTTACAAAACATTCAAAATGTTACAAAATGGGCTGTATTGGTCCTTCTATTGTTGTTCTTCAATTTGGATCTTTGTACAAATCGTAAAGATACGATGTCGCCATCACTTTGCACAATATACAAGTGCCAGGGAGAGACTTCCAGAGCCAGTTTCAAACGGACAAACCACCAGCAAACTGTCTCCACCGACACACCGGGAGAAGAACCCCACCCCACCCCAACCGGGGGACTAAACTTCGTCTTCCTGTCCCACTCAGGGATAAAAAGGAATCAAATGAAAGTATCAGGCAGCGATTTTCTTCAATCTACCATTCAGCCTCTGAAAGCACAAAAAAAATTCAGGAAAAATAGGATTTATGTGGGAGGGAAGCAAACCAAGGACTTTGGTAGCGAGTGAAAATATGTTTGGATGTCTTTACATGTCAGGATACATTTTATTTGACATGTGCATTGCTCTCCACACATCTACTCTCCCGTTCTCCCTTTTTTCCAATATTTACATCAAAGCTTCAAAAAAGTATATTAAACAGCATGTCCCAATCCATTCTCTCCATCTCAATTCAGCCCCAAAGGGATTAACAAAAATCTAACTCTTTAGATCCGTGAGCAGTAGTCATCCACATTTCAAATGACTGTGGTTGCCAGTTTATCCAGTGCCGACAGTGAAGAGAGAGGTGTGTGTGGTGGGGGAGTGGGTCAAGGCCGTGGCATCTCTCCCATGGGCTGCGAGCGGGCTGGTGCACAGGCTAGCTGGCACCGGTGCCCTCCATCACCTGCTGGGCCTGCTTCTGTCCCATGCAGCACTGGGCTACTGACTGGAACAGCCTGAGGAGAGAAGATGAATGTTAACGTCTCTTAAAGAGCAACACAACCATGTCCTAGAACAACGAGTCTAAAAAGGTAACCTACTTTTCAATCTCGGGGGCACAGTGCACAAAGTCGTGGCTCCAGAACTTGAAGGCAGGGTTCTTGATCAGCTCGATGAAGGTGATGAGGAGCCCCCATGGGTGAGGCCTGTTCACTATCAGCCTCTCCAACAGAACCCTGGCAGAGAAGGACAAAGCATGAACTTACTGCACATTTAGGAGTAGGATTCCCTTGGGATGACTCAATGTATTCCTTCATCTCAAATAATTACTAATACAGGCATATTTGTATGTTGTAGAACAATAAGTAAACATTTCTTAAGCTTGTGTTAACCAAAGAACTTATCTCTACAATAGGGCTTCCAGACTAGGTAACTAGAAGTGGTAAAAAGCTAACTCATTTCTGGGAAGTAGGACTCATTCGTGGCCTACTTTATATATAGAGATTGTTTTACCTGGTGATCTGCTCCTGGATGGCCTCGGTGTTGGCCTCAGCGAACAGGTAGAGCATGGTGCAGCTGAAGTAGTGGGTGTGGCTGTTTGGGTAACGCAGTTGATTGGCGATCGCGTTCAGGAACAGGTAACGCCCTGAAAAACACATGACAGCAGAAACCTGATGAGTAAAAAGCTTTGATTCACCTAGCTCTTATCTACCATTGGACAGAAACTGATGTGGTTTGTCCACTGCCACCTTACCCTCAGTGTCCAGGTCCACGGCCAGGTTCTGGAAGATGTCCATGTGTGCAGAGTGGGTGATGGTGCTCATGGAGGGGGTGCTGCCCTTGTTGTGGATGTGAGCGATTGCCTGTGTGCCCACATACAACACCAGCGCGTTGATCAGCTGGATGTTGTAGCGGTTTCCTGGCTCGTTAGACACCTGGGAGACAAAAGAAGGTCAATAAAGAAAATAATATTGCCCTTTTTGAAGACCATGACCAACTAAATACAATCAGTCTGCACTGGTCCTACCTGCAGGTTGCTGCGCAGCTCAGACAAGAAGGTGACTGGTGACCGAGTCTTCAGGTACGAGTCCAGGTCCTTCTTGAACTGGGAAGGCATAACGCCTGTGAAGTTGGTGAGGATACGGGGCGCGATGTTGATCTCACTCAGCATGTCCACCTGCAGCCGGGGTGTTAATAAAGACACAGATTTATGAGAACAGCTATCAATGTTGACAAGTTCTAACAAGGCTGAAGAGGTTCTGCCGATCTAGAACACACTTAGAAACACCAGGGCGTGTGTAATTAACAGATTATCTTAAATTGTGTGTATACCTTGAGGTTGGGTGTGAAAGGGTCCGGGAGCCTCATGTTGCGTGGGAAGGCACTGAGGATGAGGTTGCGGAGCTGGATGCAGTTGGGTGGGATAACATCACAGAAACCGTAATGGTAGTCACACAGGAACTCTGGGAAGTCGTGCAGCAGGACCAGTAGCACTCGCAGGGTGCCCTGAAACAGCCGACAGGGGGAGAGAAGAGATTAAGTTCAGCTGTTGTATTTCAAAAATGTACACATTAGACACATAAGTCTATAGCCACATAATTACCAAATCATGCTCCAAAACAACACGCTATCAGACAGAGTCATGATACACAAACGCAGATATAACCACAAGTTTCCCTGTTATCAAACATGGCAGTACTTTCTGCAAGTTAATGTACGACAACTGAGACGCACCTTGTAGAGGATTTGCATAGGTTTGTTGAGCTCTACATTCCTCAGGAAGGGGGCCAGGTACTTGAAGAGATCAATCAGCAGCTGTGCGTACATGGGCCATCCCTGTGAGAAGAACCAGTTTATTAGAGCAACATTTATAAAAAAAAAAAAAAAAAAAACACAACATTGTAACAAATGTAGAACAAAGCAACAGTTATGAGTTAACAAGACTACATGTAAGGTATACTAAGTGTGTACAAATTGAGATTGTCTTATTCTTGCTTACCTTCTGCTGCGGTGTGTGCGCTAGCATCCTGGCGATGAAGATGCGGTGGGAGATGAGTTCCAGCCAGGCGTACACAAAGCCGGGCGCTTTGGTTGGTCTCAGGATGTGGAAGGTATTGCTACAGGTAAAAAAAAAAAGACAAAAACATTTACATTTTGAGCACAATTTTAGCACTAGCCGAGCTTTTTCTATTCCAACACTGAACACAGATGTCTTACCAGAAGGCCGTGAGCGTCTGAAAGTTGATGGTCTCCAGAACATGTTCTGGAGCGTTGAGCTCCAACAACAGCATGATGAAAATGCGGTGGTACGGCAGCTGCTGGAATTCTGTCTGACGGACATCATGGTCCTGAATCAGGACCCCGACTACGATACCCAGCACCTGAAATAACGTAGAGCAAAATCAGAATTAGGTGAACTGGCCTGTAAAAGCCTGACAGCTGTTTGTGCAGAAGACGTGTTTTTTGTTGCTGTACCTTGTTGAGGAGGTTGATCTTGGTCACTGTGTTGGTGGCCTCTCCGGAGTGTTTGACCAGCAGGGCGATGAGCCTGACGAAGGCGTCCAGGTTGTGGTAACACTTCGCTCTGATGATGGCTGCGCTGGCTGCTGGGTTGTGCTGCTGCTCAGCCTGTGCCCGGTAACTTATCTCCACGCACATTTCTGTGCAAAGCCGGAAGAACCTCGTGATCAGGTCATCCGTCTTCAGGATGCCCTGCTGGTGCATCTGGAAGAAAGAAAAAGGAGATCAAAATGAGGAAAAAAGGGGCACTGCGACTTCTGATCACTTGCACAACCGATAATGGTATTTACCTGTCCAACAAAAGCAGAGAAAGCTTTGGTGCTGTCCCTGCCAGCAGCCGCTGAGTGGTACAGGTTGACCCACTCCCTCAGGAGGTACTCGGCCTTCTCCCTCAGGCCCGGAGGGTCGTCATATTCTGACGCCTGGGAGATCCCAGAGTGCATCATGAAGTTCGGTCCTCCGTGAGCCCGGTCAATCATGGCCTCGTAGTTGGAGCGAACTACATCCATCAGCTGGGGAAGGCTGGAGGGGCAAAGAGAGATAAACAGAATCAGTTTCAACCCGTCTCATAGCAAGATTAAATTACGGTCATTTCATTTTCAAAATGTGTTAAAGATTAACATTGATTTCTAGGTGGAGTATTAAATACTTCCAAATGCCAAATTAAAAACTTGAAGTAATTCAACACAATGGACACTTGTGGTATTTATCAATGTGAATTTGTTTTAATGTAAAGCAATAACATGTTGGTTGTCAAAGCACCACAATCTCTCCACATAACCACCTAATGAACATATCTTTTTTTATTTATCATTATATGGGCTAACCCCTCAGGTGCGTTGGCTCTGGAGTGTGCACAGGTCCTCATCAAAGTCTCAATTGTGTGGAAGAGGTCCGCCTCCGTCACATGGCTGACGCTGCGCTCATCTACCAGCAGCAGCTTCACCAACTGCATGGCAAACGCTACTGCCATGTAGTGCAGTCCGTTTTCCATCGACTAGAAGAAGATAGAGATCAACGTTAAGATGGTAATGGCACATGACATTGTACTTGGCCAGATAAACAAACAATAACACTTGACTAGATCCAAATAGGAATAATTGACACCACACCAAATGATAAGTACAATAGTAAATGACAGATATGTACCTGTGCCAGGTGCAGGTCGTACTGCTGCATATTCACAAGATGGTTCCTGATCAAAAGCTCCACCGCCTCCACGTTGTATTTGTACTCATCGCGGCATTCAATCAGACATCTGTAAACAAACACGGTAAATCAACACACCAGGGGAAAATATTAACAAATGTAGCTACATGTAGCTACCTGAAGTTACACAGAACACGTTCAATCACTTTTTCCAGATTTAAAACAATTGACCCTGGCTAAACAAGATTGTATGATCTGAGAAGATAAACTCATCTTCAATCAGACGTGTTCTGACTCACCTGGTGATCTGCTTATTGCACCACTGTGGTCCATAGGCACGTCCGTCCTGCAGGGCTTTGAGCACCAGCAGGTGGCACTCTCTGTAGCGGAGCAGTAAGTCTGCATCAGCTCCACTGGTAGCATCCAGGAGACCCTCAACAGCCTTGAAGTTAGACAAGCAATAGTATGCATTAATTCATCTTCTACATTGTCTCCCTCACACCATTTCTGAAGACTAAATGTGAAAGTGTCCTACCTTCTGCAGAAGGCCGAGTGCAGCGATGCCATCCCTGGAGTTTCTGGCCAGGGCCACAGCCTCCAGCAGGCTGCGCAGAGCCTGGGTCAGGGGGTTCATGGCGAGGGCCGGAGGGATGGCATGAAGGTGTTGCTCCAAGTCTGCCATGCACTTGTCGTAGATCTGAGCTACATCATCCGTGGCCCACGCTTGTTGCTGTTAACGGAAATACACAGAATTAAGTCCCGCAGGTTTAAAACAGCAACACCAATCTGTGACACCATTTTGCTGACATGAACACAAGGACATGCGCTGGCAGTTTTAGTGTCTTATAAACTTTTATAAAATCAGAAATGACACGGGGTAAATCAAAGCCACTAGAAGGTTAAGATGGGCCAAAAACACTCAATCAGGGTATATGCAGGAATCCTGAAGTCAAATGTAATACCTTTCAAGACCTTTTTTAAGACCCTTTCCATACATTTTAAGACCTCATCACCACTTTGAGTTTTAACCGGTTACATTGGCGACACACTTTACTATATACAGTATTGATTGTCCTTCCTCCTTATCTTCCAACCATTTGGACGCTAACTTGCATTTCCCCATAACGATGTTGTTTAACAACCGGCGTAAACGGACCTTTGCGCGCTATCAAGCTGTGAGCGTGCGATGTCCTGTGCAGATGACGTCAAATCACACTACACACCTACGCAATGATTACATTCAGGCAAACTGTAGAACCTCTTTGGACAATTTATATACTTATTGAAAACAAGCTACAAAACGTAATACCTTGGAAAATGCTGTTAAATCAATTTAGCAAAAATGAAGACTATTAATCAACTTTTAATACTTTTTAAGACCCCGCGGACACCCTGTCAATGCATCTCTAGATGAAAACTGATTATTTAAAAGGACAGATTTGCTTTTTTGCCAATTCCTTTTTGTTTTTAAAAGAGAGAATTTTATTTCCTTCCTCCTTTCCAAGTTATAATTATTGTTTACAGAATTGTAACATTGCTGTAATGTTTGGAACATTTCAATTCAAGTGTATGTTCACATAACATTGAGCATTAAATAACTTTCTCCAAAACTGCACAAAGTTATAGGACATTTTGGTTTTCAGAACCTTGTGATTCTCCAAAGCTTATGTCTTCTTCACTCACTCACAGAATGTTGGCACCAACAACATGATGTATTGAGAGCCGCAGCTGTTGCTCCACGTGTTTGTTGTGTGGTTGTGACATTCATCTCCATCACTTGTGAAGTAAATGCAGCACACGTCGAAATTTGACAAGCAAAGACTCGGCCGGTCAAACAGTGCTCTAATGGCGCATTTCCACTACAGCGCGGAGCGCGGTTTAAGCGTGCCGTGCCCGGCCCGTTTTTGGTTGCGTTTCCACTAGGCGTAGTTCCGGCTAGCGGGTACTTTTTCAGTTTTCTGGCTCTCCAAAATCGAGGTTCTTTCCGGGCCAACAACCGGGCTGAGTATGCTAAACTAGCGAGAGAATCGCTGGCAACTACAACAAAATGAACATATTTGACCGTGATTTAATTGTAATACACGTTTCAAAATGATGAAGAAGTAACAACATACTGATACCGGTTAGTAAAAACCATGAATTAATGCTTTGGGAAGTCTGCAGACAGACGGCAGGCGAAAAACCTTTTAAAATGCGTGTTTTCTGAATGGAGATCGGCTAAGCTAACGCAGTATATGCTCCGACCGTCCACACTCACAACAACGGCCTATACAGACATAAATAAACCAGCGACTGTATTCACCATGACACAGGCAGTCTGTGGTGTGTACTTGTTTAACTTTTGTCTAGTTTCTGAACATATATGAGGAGCTGTGAGCTCTGAGTGCTAACAGCTAACGGCTGATGTTGGTTTTGTGTTTCGCATTGAAGATGACGTCACGGCTCCGCCTAAACTGCGTTACTACCCCAGTTCCTAAACTTTAATGGAAACGCAGCATAAAGTGAGCCTGGCCTAACGAGGCCTAGCCATACCGTACTAAGCCGAGCGAGGCCCTGCAGTGGAAATGCGCCATGAATCTCTACTTTAAACCTCGGTTTCCCTAGTCTTTTTAGTTCTTAAGTTTTGTTTTGGTGATCTCAGAAATGAACCTCACCTTCATGGGCTGAGCCAAGAAGCCAGTGGGTTGGGAGAGATCATTACTGGGTAAGAAACCTGGAACGTTCCTGGCAAACTCCTCATACACTGCCAGCTGCTTCGGGTCCACGCCTCCCACCTAAAACACAAAAAATGCATTTTGTTACAATGTTACACTTTGTGTGAGTGTGTCTGTTTGAAAGATCTATAACCTGAGGTAACATATTATATTTGTATATACTGCATGTCTCGATGTTACAGTGACATTACCTTGAGTCTGATCTGTTCTGGCATGCGTTCAGCCTGGTACGTCAGAACAACAGGATCACAGTACCGCCGTCCTTCTTGGCGTGCATGCTTCCTCAGCTCAAACTCCTAGAAGAGTTCAAAGAAACAGTTAGGCATTGGACACTTTTGCCATTGTTCGTGCAATCGAAATAAATGTATATTTACGAGTGTTGAGGTAATGTGCTTAAAGCCTCACCGTGGCTAGTCTCTTGTCCATTTCAGGGCCAGCCTTCTCCACAGCTGTTTTCTGAATGAAGCAGCATGCTAATTCACAGTTGTCTTGAGCAATCCTGGCTGCAGCCTCTTCCATCATTTCCCTCTGTTGTGGGGTTGGTGCCTGAAAGAACACATCATTAAAGTTAAAAAAGCAAGTGAAAAGGTGAGAAATATTGCTATGATTACTTCTCTTTGTGCACAAGGGAACATTAGCATTTAAGGACATTCAGCTCACCCTTAACGCAGCAGCAAAGCTGTTCTTAAGGTTGGTGGCGATGCTCATGAGCAGAGGCTCTCGGCAGGTGATCATGGCCATGCCAGCAGTCAGGTTCCTCATCATATGGTGGGCAGCCACACGCATGCGGGACTCCTCCGAATCCAAAGCAAAGTCCTTCCGGATGATCTGCTCACAGGTCGTCATGGCTATTTTGATAGAGCGGTCAACCACCGGGTGTACCAGCTCCTGAACAGCACGCTCCACCGACTGCCGTACACACTGCTTCAGCTGGGGATGGGCCTGCAGCAGCGAGATCTACAGAGGGAAGACAAGATAAAACAGTCAAGAAAGGAGAAAATGATTGAAAGGATAAAAGCAACGAGAGAGAGAGAGAAAGGTCTCCGTCGGTGGTCTGCAGGCACCCATCACTTACGTTGACATTTATATTGATGTGTGGAGCCAGGCCTGCCAAGGCATACACATTGATGTCGTGGTAACTAAACTGAGGGGTGGGGGGGCCGGTGGTTGTGCAAGGGGTGGTAGTGACAGCTGGAGTTGAGGGGGGGGCAGCGAAAGGAACAAAGTCCCCTGTTGGTCGCAAAACAGGCATTTGATTAAAGTCCAGGAAACCTAAACAGAAAGAAAAAAAATTAGCAACAAGAACAAGTAATAAAGCATTTCAGTCCAACATTTTTTCTTAAAATTACTTCATACGGCATAAGAAATGTTCAATATTTAAAAAAAAAACGGCATTAGATTGGACAAAGGCGGTATTAATACCAGTTAAATCATCTTTAGCTGAACTGAAAGAACTAGGGACCATAATGTCTCGTTTAATCATTGAAGAGGGCAGGTCATTACTGGTGTATCGTTTTCATTTAATGCTAGAGGGAAGGACGATACATTTAAAGTGAACAATTTTAACTTAAATTTGGTTTGTAGCTCAAATTTTTCAAAGTTTTGATGCACCGTACGTAGAAAGCAGCAAAATAAAAATGAAAGGGTATAAAAGGAGCATTTACCACCGGTAGAAACTGGCAGCATCTCTTCTGGAGGCTTGGCCTCTTTCTTTGGTGCAGACAGCTGTTCCTCCAGACTCTTCAGCTTGTCTTTGTCTTTCAGCAGGGTCCCTGGCTTCAGGTCGTTGATGTCCAAAGACAAGTTCTTACACAGAACTTCAATCTCAAACTTCAGGTTCAGCTGCAGTGAACAAGAGGACAATGTGAGAAATTGTTTTTGTATCTGCTTACTCATACAGGTTAGGTCTGTATGGAATAACCTTTTTTTAACATTCAAACCATCAATGACTTCTATTTTTGTGATGACTGAATCCATTTTTGTGTTTGACTTTTTAACAACACAAACTGATTTCCAAGAGCTGCCACAGTTAGTTTGCTACATAGGAAGAATAATTGATTACCTTGAGGTCATGTTCTTGATGCAGCTCTGCAAGAACATTCATGATGGCCATGGTCCAGGGGTTCTGGGGTCTGAAGACCTATAATGCCAGACACACATTTAATACATTTGCTATGAAGAAACCACAGAAAACACATTGACAGCCTGTGAGCTAAAGCCAATTTCATTAACTGTGTTAGAAGAATTCTGCATTATTTTTTAAAGTAAATATGACTTCATGACACTACTGGGCAGAGGTATAAGGAAATGTCATTGACACACTGCTCAGTCTACACCTATTTTACTCACCATGCTTCGCAGACTGGACTCCAAAACTTTGGCCACAAACGGAACCACATAAAGGAGCTCCTGCTGGCCTTTCACATACGCTTCCAGTAGCAGAGACTTGACCTCCAAATCCTGGGAAAAGGACAGCATATTTTAGCCTTAAAGAGACCCACAAGAAAATGAAACACAACCTAAGAATTGTTTCAAATTCTTACTGTGTATAGGATAGGCTTGTTTTTGGCCAGTGTGATCATGCCCAACCAGTGGCCCAGGTTCTTCAGCAGCGAGCGATCAGAGAAGTTGGCAGCTGCCTTGTCAGATGTCAACAGAACCTGAGAGAATTGAAAAATGACAGACGAGTGTCAGTATTTTAGTTATTCCACTGTGGCAAGTAGAAAGAAACAAATGCAACTGGCATGGTGATGTAATGTCTGTAAACTTGACATGCAGCTGTTTAATATGGAAGACTCAAGTGTAAAATGGCAAACAATAATTTATACATTCTTATGTTATCCCCACATGGTTTACCTTGATGTTTCTGTAGGTCTCATTGAGGACCATCTTGACAAACTCCGGGTTCTTGAGAGTGTCCAGGAAGTTGGAGTAGAGGCCGTGGAAGTTGGGCTCGATGCTGACACGCTTCATCACCAGGTACTGAGACACCCAGGGCATAAACTCATCCTTCACAGTCTCCTTTAACTCTTCAACCTGGAGAAGAAAGCAAATATAGTTTAAAAAAAGAAGTTTCTTTGACCATTATGATGTTTGTGCCTTAGGACTTCTCAAAGATTGATTCAAGACATTTGAATCTCATCAAGTCCTCATTTTAGATTAATTCACTGCCTTTTAAAACTAAGAACTAAGTCTTCAATTACAGTTCTCTTTTGTACGTTTTACTTTACCTTTTGTGTCATGTTGGACTGAGAGAGGTTGTTGAATATGAACGCAATCTTCTCCTGGACATTCTCGGGAGGCTCTACAATCCGTTCTGTTTGGTCGGTGGCCACCAGCAGGGTGTCAATGTTGGTTGTGTTTATAGAGGGCTGCAGGAAGGAAAACAAACTATTACTTTTGAAACTAGATCATCTGTTTGGAATTATTTAATGTGGTAAAAAAAAAAAAAACATAAAATAAAAGCATTGACAAGGCACATATTAGGGTGTCTTGGGATCAACCAAGCCAAACTCACCGGCACATCCTTCTTGAAGGTGCTGGGTGTGGGTCTTGTGATGGTCGGGGTCTTGGCTACAGTGGTTGTAGTGGTGGTGGTGGTGACCAGAGTACTGGGCTGGCCTGGCTGTGGAGCTTTTGGGACCCCGGGTTGCTGCGACTGGACCTGTGCCAGTGCCAGACTTCCAGGCGTGGTGATGGAGCCCTGCATCTTCACCGGAGGGTCCCGTGACTGTTGCCCATACTCGATATACTGCACGCACAGGATATCGGAAGAAGCAGAGCGAGAGATTTAATTTATCTGTATTGGTAAGTCCCGTCCTACAGACACAGCTGGGACTAGATAAGACTTGGAGCAAAGATAAATTAAGGAAACCTGATTACCTCTTGTAAATGGTGGGGGAATTGCAAGAAGTGGGCAATTGAAGCCAGATGTTGACAATATTGAGGATAGTCCTTTAGTCTAGAAGTATAAAAGATAGAAGTTAGCTTAAGACAAGATGACTGACGTTACATTAATATTCCTTTCACAAAAGAAACCATCACAATACCTGTTTTTAAACCTATCTAGGGCGGCAATTCCAAAGTAATACATTTTGGATCCGAAGGGTTTTCTTAAGGCTTCAAGAACATATCGGAGGGCCAAGCCCAGGGCCATGTAGGTGACGAGACCCTTCTCGATAATGCCACCAAAAAGGCAGGCAGTGATGTGCAGCTCCTTGTCTGGGTACTGGGGGAAGAATCTGTACTCCTCAAACAAGTTCCGAAGCATGCAGTTGAACACCTCTCGCTCCCTCTTGATGGTTGAATCCTTGAACCTCTGCAGCATTTCCAGTACCTAAGAGGGGGACAATGATGCTTGGGTTAATTCAAAGAGCAACATTTCTGAGAATAGTTTAATCAACTTCTGCCAATAACTGCAGAGACTAATGAAAAAAAGCACTACATACTTCATCCACGGACATAGTTGGATGAGGTGGGTGGTTGTAGATGCGCTGGAAGTAACTGTTTGCTTCGTCGTCAATCTCCTTACTAAAGTGCTGGTTCGCCTCGGGCCAAACCTGAGAAAGGTCAGCTGGGATAAAGAGCAGGAAAAATACATTTTTAACCGAGCCTGTTATTTACTTGAATGTGGTAATCAAACACTAGTGGAGAAAAGTATTGTTGCAATCACATAAGGAATCGAATACTATTCTTATTGATAATTTAAAGTCAAACCTCTGTCTGATGCTTAAAAATTACATTAAAGTGGGGCTGTCGGCTAATATCAGACAAGGAACAGAAGACTGATTTGCATGACCAAAACAGTTTATAAATTGTTTACAAGAGCTTAAACACTGCAGGAATCCTTAAAAAGCTCTTGGTGAATACTAGTGAACCTTGCCTTTTAACTGCATGTGTGAGGCACCCTGGCTTAGATGCATCAGAATTAAAACATGCAAATCAACACAGAAATCATCACTGCAAAGGAAACAGTGCTACACTCTCAGTCACACTACTACCACAACCACTACTTGCGGGCTTTTATCTTACTCTGCTGAAAGGTTGGTGGGTTCAGGCCTGGTGTGCTCATCTTCCTGGTCCCAAATGGGTCGGTGTTCACAGTCGGCATCCCCAGACTAGAGCCAATACTGGAGCCAATGCCTGTGCCCAGGGGACCTGAAAGTAACATAAGATCAGTCATTTCAATCCATACCGACGTCATCCCATGTGTTAACCTTTACAACATGCTTTTCAAGTTTTTCTTGTCTGAAGTTCAGGATCAAACCCAAGCTATACCTTAGTTTGCTCAGGCTATAATGAATTTCAATAGAGTCTGACTTTAGGCATGTACATGTGCTGTGGATGTTTATAAATGAACAAATTAAAAAGGGCATATTACCAGAGTCCATGCTAGGAAGCTGCGAGGACAGGCTCCCAATGCCCCCAAATGGTGTACTGGGGTTGGGGTTGGGGTTGGTGAGGGGGGGGAAGGCTTTAGCCGGGGACTGGGGATTACTGAAAGCTGAGCTCAGTGAGGTTGGGAAGCCCTGCATGCTCTGAGTGTGGGCGGTGGCTGTGCCCCCCAGGTTCAGGGACCCCATGCCGGACAGAGACTCCATCTAGAAAAAGAAAGAAAGACATTCATTATTATTTTAGATTTATTCAGATCCGTTTTGTCAACAACAATTTCCAATATGAAAAGGCTTTACAAAGTGTTGCATTATAGGAGTGTCATGTGAATGTACCTGTACAGGGGAGATGGCATCCAGGCTGCTGGTGCTGGGGGCCCGTCCCTTTGGCATCACCCCCGGTGGAGGTTGCCGGGCTTTATTCATTACATTGCTGCAGTTGGCAACCATGGTTAGGATAGTTTCTGACAGCTCCTGGGACACGCTCCTGAGGAGAAATGTGAACAAATATTTACATAATTAGAAAATATTGTGATAAAACACTGCGTTTTCATATGTTTTGTTGTCGTTGAAATGCCATTGAGTGAGACAAAACATTATTAAACCAAAGATCAACAAACAGTTTTCTTAAAAGGCAGACTAAAAGGACAGTGATAGAGCTAAGCCGAATGTCTCCTCACCCCGCACAGGACTGCAGGCAGGCCAGCATGGTGGCTAAGGTCTCAGGGGGCAGCTGGGCACTTTTGGGCTGGTCCTTGTCTGGTGCCAGACCCCCCATAATGGATGGGCAGCGCCTCTTCAGGAATGTCACACATGCCTGGATAAAAGGTTCCTGACAAAACACACAAAAGGATTGTAAAACACAAAGACAAACAAGAACCCCAACAATCTTTATCGTTATATTTTAAAACAACTACTTTAATCAATTTGAAGACTTACCCCGTGCTCTCGGATTTTGTCAGTCAGCCATTTATCAAGTTTGAGGTATTCACGACGAGAAGCAAGTGCAGCAAGGTCAATAACAAAGGCAAATGGAGTACCATTCAGCAACATCGACAGAGACTGAGAGGGGGATAAAAAACAAAAACACTGCCTTATTTACCATGAAGAATATACCTACGACTTCATGACGATAAGCACAGAAAACATGGCCTGTATCCTTTAATTTGTCTTATTTTAATGTTATGTTAAAACTGTGAAAAAAATAAAAACATATGGAGGAACATTATTAAATGAAAGAGTCATTATTCTGCTATTGCTTAAAGACTAATTTAAGAGAAGTCAATGTAGGTGATCATTTAGTATTTTCTGACAAACCTTTAAGTCCTGGGCCACATCAAGGATGCGTGACAGCTTGGCCTGGTCATACTGCTCCCCCCTCATGTACCACTCTGCCATTGAATGCATAATAAGCTGACGGATAGAGGGAGACTGTCCCTGGAAAAAAAACGCCAGGTTTTATGAGTATACATAAACCAGGAAAACAAATAACCAGGAGAGTAAGCACAGAGGACCAAAGCATGACCTTGTGACTTGAGATCAGAGAGCTGTATCACCAACCTGTCCGTGCCAGGCGTAGTGCAGGATGATGGCAGAGTTAGGGTGGTTGCCTAGGAAGATAGGCATCAGGGTGGAGATGAGCTCATGGCGCAGTGTGTGCCAGGAAGTGGAGATCTGCAGCAATGCCAGCACCAACATGTCTGGGCAGTGCTTGATGGGAAAGCTGAACAGCTGCTTCACCTGCTCGTACTGGCCCACCTCCGACAGCCTCAGCAGGCTCTCCACCAGGTCCAGACTTTTCCTGTAATGAGATGAGCAGAAAATCAGTCGAAAACACTAGATCACATTAGCCGCTTTCACACCAAGTACTTTGCCGTACTTAGTTCCCAGCACTTAGTTCCCCCATGGAACTAAAGAGCAGATCGCGTTCACACCGGAATAAGTTCCCTGAGGGAAGATTAGGCAAATGAAGCCGCTGACGTCACTTCTTCTTCTGCTTTGGGTTTACTGGCAGGCCGCAAACAACTTCACGGCGTATACTGCCACCCGAAGTCCGCGGCTGGAAGTCCCCGGAGTTGGGGACTGGCTTCAGTAGAAGCTGCTGGGACTCCCAGCAGCTTCTACTGAAGCCTTCAGAGTAAATCGCCAGAACGCCGACACCTCCTCATCTCCACCGCTCCCACGTTTTTTTGTTGTGTTGCCATAAGTTAGTCTCTCTCCGTTGGTGCGCGGGGCTAATGCTAATGCTAATGCCAGCAAATACAATGGCGGATTCACAAAACTTTTCAGAGTTTTACAGGGCGTGGTTTACAATCCGCCCAGCCAATCAGAAATTGGAACCTTTTTCTCCCCAGGAAAGTACCTACTCTCTAGCAGGCACTAAAAATGGGGTAAAAGTTCTCATGAACTAAGTTCTCTTTTTGGTGTGAACGCAAAATCCCAGGAACTATCGGAACTAAAAGGGAAAAGTACGGGGAAAAGTACTCCGGTGTGAAAGCGCCTCTTGAGTAAATCAACACAACCACATCATATCGATCAAACTACAGCTGAGTGACATGCAGGAGAAATGTAAATAATTGTTTTAAAAGCCAAGCTCCATACCAGGTGGCGATCTCTCTGTTGTCATCCTCCGGTGGGGCCTTAAGGATGTCTATGGCCACAGTGTGGCAAGGGTAGTCGGCAAAGGAAAACACTTCTGGGCTCATCAGAGAGTGCTGAATGAATGACAGCTGAAAACAGAAAAAGCAATTGGAGATTTAAAGAGGGAATACAACCTTAACCACTCAAACAACACTGTCAACACAAGAACAATTCCCACTTTGCATTATCATTCATCTTTATTGATCTACTTCTCTTTTTTACAAAAAAAAAAAAAAAAATCAAATTTCAATCATGTTTCCCATCCCAATTTAAAACATGCCAATCCCAGGATCCGGATTTTGTTCAGTTACCTGTCCTTCTGCGTGTTTCCATGGTCGATAGATCAGATCAACAGGAAACGTCTCCATGCCCAACCCCCTCTGAATGCCGTACACCACGATATGCAGGCCTTTACTGTCCCGGATTATAAATCCTGCATGGTCCAGCTCGTAGGTCACCTCTTTGAAGTTAAGGTTGGGATTCTAGGGCACAGACAAAGGAAACACAAGTTCAACCTCAGAAGGCTTTCAAAAATGACCTTTACATTTAAGAAAACGTCTTTTGACAGGCCATTGCATGCATTGGCCCATTTAGTGGTGAAGAATTGGCAAGAATAAATGCAGTGACACTGGGAAATGTTGGATACATTTGTCATCAAATGGAAACTGATGGTTCACTCACCACTTCCTTCACAACGTCGATGAGAACCTCCACATTCCACGTGTGTGCCTGCGAGCCTTCGTTCTTATCCTTGCCATCGCTCCAGATACCACTACCTGGAGCAGAGATGGACTGCAAGAGGAAACGGAAAAGAATAGAAAATGTAACCATTAGTGTGCTTGGAATAATCCACAAGCCAGCACATTTTCCAGCATGAACCCATATTTCACAATGATTTCGTCAATAAATCTCTTTCATATTAAACATAAGCATTAACTTATATATAATATAATTAAATAAATCTTACCTGTAGAGGGATACCATCAGTCAGGCCAGAGTGGGTACGAGCCATCATGCCCAGGACTCTGGCCACCTGGCTGGCTGTCACCTCTCTCACCCCATACTGGACGATTATGTTTCTGCACTCATCCAGACTGGAAACAAAAAGAAAAAGTCAGTACAAACGATTATCACAGACATTCTAGCTCTTGACAGACAAACTTTTCTTCAAATCATGTTGCTAGAAACATTTGATTGAAGATTTAACACCATACTGAAGAATTTAAACATAAATTCACCTAGCACAGAAGCCATAGCCGACTTCTTGCATGAATTCTGCGAGAGAACTCTCCATCATGGTCTTAGCTAACTCCCCCGAGTCTGGCAGGATCCTGTCCATGAGAATGTCCCGTTTTTCAGGGTACAGCAGTGGTGCGAGCACCACAGGGCAGCGCTGCTGGGGGAAATCTGAAATACAAGACACAGAAAACATTTTAGTATAGGACTTGTACCATTTCTATTCATTGTGTCACATATTCAATAAACTTAAGGCTCTGAAGAATAAGTTTGCATTGACACCCCATACCTCGGCAGAGTGTCTTCAGGAAGGCGTCAATCTGCTCCTGCCCTAACCCACTGGCTCCTTTTTGGCCAAAGAGGAGATGGGACAGCAGTAAATGCAAGACCTCGATGGCAATGTCCTGAAAGCCACCTTCCTGGTTTCCTCCGAGATCCGCGTCAACGTATGACCGCAGGAGGTCGGGGAGTTTCTGCTTGATGAACTGCGTGGCTGTGGAAACGTTAAAAAAAACAAGTAAAAAAACAAACAAAGACATGCTTTTATACAATTTATACAAATAATGAACCAACACAATTGTGTCTAGAGTGTTGTGGCCATCCATAAACCTTCCTGAGATCATTATGCCCATGCATAACCAATCTTTATCACAACTGAGCAATATTCCCTCCAAAAAAGGGATGGCAAAATAAAAAAGGGGGCCAACTATTTGGTAATGCAATTATTAATTAGCACACCTTTAAAACAAGGTTTTTATATTTATTTTATCATCTTTGCTTTGGTCACTTACACATATTTGGCTTTTATAGACAATCCATGTTTTCTTCATCTAAGACTTGTTGTCAGTAGTGACTGACTTATTTGATTGAAACTCAAAACTTTAATTTATAATTATTACACTGAAATGGTTATAGCAAACCATTTGAGGATGCACCATCCCAACTGGATTTATCAGAGTTCAGCACCATTTTGTCAAGATGCCTTGTATTTGTGATCAACAAGTTCATTTATTGCTGGTTGGACAAAATAATCATACGTTGCCCATAGTAGAAAGACTATGATATTATGTTAAACTGAATGCCAGAAAACAGGCATGTGTAAAAGTTCCAAAGCTTATCGTTATTGGAAAAAAGGGATGTTTGGTGCCTTTCAAATTTCAGCTATGGTTTATTTCAAGACCATGCCAGCAGAAAGACTTGGCAATCCTAGTTTTTGTTTACTTTTTTAAGTCAGACTTATCTGCAGTATATCAAATGTTTTGATAACGTTTAGTACTTTTTACAGTAAACATCACAGCTAGTTAAAAACAAAGTTTGGGATTATCTTTGGCTTTATTAGAGTTACTTACCAAAACCACGAAGGTCTGCGCTGCAGGAGTTGAGCAAAGCAAGTCCAAATATCACCTGGGAAATACATTAATTAAATCAACATTTGTATTTCAGATAGTCTTGGGGTCACTTGTGTTGACAGTCAATACTCCCTTTTCCCCAAATGTAAGCCATGCGTTGTTTGTACATTGTCCAATTCATATTTGGTATTAATGAAGCCCATTGCAGGTCTGTCTTACCTCTTGGACTTTGCTGAGCTTAAGAACTTTACTCAGTTGAGTGAATAGGTGGGCCGATGGCTTCAAACTCTGAAAGAAAATGTGTCAAACACATTAATACATTTTCATTTTAATATTTATAAACCCCTGCAAATTGTCTGTACACTCATGCATTGATGTCTAAGTTAAAGCCCAAAGTGTCATTTTTGTAGGGATGTAAAGTTAATAACTATGATGAACTGATTTTTAATTCAACCAATTGCAACATTTGACTCAATATGGTAGTAGTTGCTTTAAGTTGTATGTTTTAACTTAACTTGTAACTCAGAATTAATCTATCAATAAGATCTGTCATACATCCGGGATACCGCAGTAATTATACAGAAATTCTGACTTCTGCTCCTTACCTTCTGGTAATGAAGGGGATTGTCAACGGCGTAACACAGAGTAGCAATAAAGTTTGGCTTCGATATCAGCGACACACACTCCTGGATCAGAAACTGTGTCTTGGGCAAGTTGAAAAGCGAAACGTATCGAGAAGAAGAGAGAAAAGAGAACAGAGGCAGGTGAAGAATAAGATAAGAAAGTCTTTTAGATAAAACCAAAAGAAACAATTGGCAATATGGAGTAAAATGTAATGTTAAGATTATAATGAATTCAAGATAAGGGAAATAAACATTCTGTACATGAAAACATTTCTGAAATGAAAACTTCCAATTGACACAATTTGTTTCCATCTTGTTTTTCATATACAAACAATCAGAAGCAGAAAAATCCCAGAATTAAGAGCAACACAAATGTAATAACTGATGGCAGCAAAATGATCAATATCTCAGAGGTTCAAAGATTTCAGCGCAGAGATCATAGTTGTAGTAGTCCAGTGATTTATAAGCACGCACACTTTAAGTAGACACACTGGGCTACTCTGTTAAACAGCAAACTCAACCAAATGATAGTTAGAAATTGGCCTCACAAAGTAAGAATCAGCTGGCTAGTATCAGTTATGTTTTTTTGTAAAATAGTACAACGATACCAACAGCTGCAATCTTTTGCATATTATCTCACTTGGCTAAATGGAGACGTTGTCCCCTGAAATTGAAGGAGATCATTTGTTTGCCAAGCTGGGAAGGATAAACAACCTACAAAAATAAAGTGTCCTCTATATTTTTTTGAATTCACGAAAAAGACCTGAAGAATAGAACGCTCATTCATGTCTGTGTACTCTTTATCTACAAGCGAGTGACAACTACAATTTATCATAGTGAATAGGAAAAAGTTTCACTTTGATAATTAAGGGGGAAAAACATCTGACCAAATATATTTTCCTGGGTGGTACCTTGTTGTCAGTTTAACTTAACATTATTTTAAAATCAACATTGGGCTTTTATGAAAACCAGGGATTGTTTTTTTTGTAATCATCTTGTATCACTGAAACAATTGTGAAATTGGATCTGAAACTACCACAGCTTGTGTGTAAAAGTCTAAAATGACTGTTGTATATCTTAATATATTGAATGTTGGAGACAAATGTTTGTTTGCTCAATAAGATTCATTTTAGGACCACAAACAAGCCAATAGGAAGTTTCAATATTTTATATATATATATATATATATATATATATATATATATATATATATATATATATATATATATAGAAAGGTCTCGTATCTTATGCATTTGTAGTAATATATATATATATATATATATATATATATATTACTACAAATGCATAAGATACGAGACCTTTCTATGTATTGATTATTTCTGTATAACCCTCGTCAATTGTAATTGTTATTCACAAATATGTGATAGCTTTTATTGAACAAGTTCTTAAGTTGATCGAACGCTTCAGACCTTTTCAGAAAAGAGAGATTTGTGTTCCAACCATAATCATGCATATCCAACAGTAATCAGTTTTCTTATTATTAAAAAAAAAAAGGATTCACTTCTGTGGGAGAGCCCATTTACTTATACTGGTAAAGTGTCTAATACCAATTTACTTTTAAAAGGGTAGCATTCAATTCTAGAAAGTTCTGCAGCTAAACTGCGTGAAAATCCTGGGAAATGGGAGACACGTAGAGTGCTAAACTAATTTCACTTCAAAAACAGCAGGCCAAATTTAGTTCAACCGTTGTACATTTTTAGGAAACTAAAAGTACAGTTCTAAGGAAACCATTAACAAATGTCTGAAAAAACATTTTCTGTTGCTTTTCAGGGAAATTATGACGCAGTACTACTAAGAAAGAGCTTTGTAAAAAACAAACAAAAAACAATGTGTTTCTAATCAAAAATTACCTGGTGAAAGTCCTTGCCACTGCTTTTACCATCGCCACTGAAATCCACATGAGAGAAGAGACAGCGAAGTAGATGCCTGTCTGCCTCAGGACCGTGACGATTCACAATCTGGGAGAATACAGGCAAAATATCCAGAACACATGGGAGATATATTAGGACACTTCAAGAAGATAAATGATGAACAAAAATAACTTGATGTCCAACACTATCACTTACATGCTGTATTTCTTGCTGGCTGGCTCGATAGTTTTTCTTAGTTAAATTGTCCACCAGATAGCTGATTTGAGACAAAGCCAGCGAAAGCGAGTCAAGATTCATTGCTGTTCGGGGCGGAAGCAGGCGGCCGAGCACGGCGCAAAATCACCATTATTCCCCTTTAGTCACTTCAGTGATAGGTTAATTCTCCTCCCCCCCAAGTGTAAAAAAATATATAAACGTCCAAATGGGTTTTCCGATCAGTGGATCCCGGTGCTAGGTAAAGTCCTTCAGTTTAAAATCAAGTTCAGCATCTGTAATGAAAGGGTAAAACAAGTTAAATGTGATTTAAAACAGTGAAACAGTTGTGTAATATAAATAAAAAATGGCAAACAAAAAAGGGAGTTCCTGTGTTGGAAGCACTAAACTATGAGTTCTGTAGTATTACTTTTATGCAGAAAAATATTTACAATCATTTGACAACAAAATGTTTTGTTACAGGCTTTGAGGCCTACGTGCATAGCAGTACAATTAAAAGTACGTTTGTTGCCAAGATATTAATCTGTTAATAAAATCCCAATATAGGGTCAACACGAGTTTTAAACTACATAGGTTAGTATGGTACGTTCACGGAGATATTGTAGAACTACAAACCTGCCGAACCCATAGCTTATAACGTTACTAGGCCTCGAGTGTACCCACATATGTGGTACACAAATTCCGCTTACCGAACTAACTCACATTACCGTTAACAAAAGCATAAATACTGCGGCAGTTTTGTCAAGCAATTTAGAAGAACGTAGCCTTTAAAGCGGCCAACTGGACATTCCTATTGACTAATGGACTGAGAGAGTTAAAATCACCACTTGAAACAAAGAGCAAGCTAATGTAAGTTAGCAATATTACCAGCAAGCGATCTGCCTTACGTGTTACCTAACGTTTGGCAGTCATATATTTACCAGAAAACCCATATGATAACTGGCTATGTGAATAAATGGATTCAAAGCAACCCTTTTGCAGACCATCCTCCTGTGGCAAATCGGGAAACCTAGCTACCTAAGCTAACATTACCATGACGCTGATAAACACTTGCTAGGAGAGAAGTTTGAGTTAACGTTAGCCAACATGTTTACCGAATCATTAAAAGCACTAGTTTAAGTTGCCAGTTAAATCTGCTTCACACGGCCTTTTACTAAATCAAACTTTAGTAATATATCTTCTTATCAAAATAACTCCCAAGTGGTCAATATCTAAAATTAACCCCTGTGAAATGTTACCAACTCCCTGTAGGCTACGAGCTAATGCTATCAACTTAGCATTTACGTGAAGCTAACATTAGCAACATGAGTCCGTTTCAAGCTAGTTTGTATGAATTGGTGAAACCCATTAACAATACGTTTCAATGGTTTTTACTTTTTTAATAGTCAGTTTTGCTAGCTATACGATTACTAAGGTTTTATGGCCGTTACACAAACATTGGTCGTGAGCGTGAAGGCCTCAAATATTGCGGATGGGTTTTGCGCGATCGTGCAAGCTAACGTTAGCATTAACCTTGTTAACGTTAGCTCATTTCAACGGGCTCTGGCTAATATATGAAATTGCTAACACTATGTGCTAGTTGCCTGTGCTAACTATCCCGTAACGACGCGTAAATGTTACACCGAGTCAACATGAATATTCTCTCCGGCAAAAATGTGACTACTAATGTCTTAGACAAGTACGTTACCAACTTTCCACGAGAAACGTTACTAAATGAATGAATTATTACTTTTTGATGCAACCAATATGACAGCTGCTTTTCAGCAAATAGACCCCCCCGCACTGGTGGCTAACGGCCATCCTCCGTATCAACATCGTTACTTTAGTGTTAAATATAGATATGTCGACGGTTGTTAACCAAATATATTGTAAGTCTCACCATGCTCCCAAGAAAGTAATTCAGATGTTCATCCCTTCTTGTTTCGCACAACAAACTTGACGAAATGGAAGGGTCGCTCTGCCTCCAGTTCAGTTTGATTTTCAAAATAAAATGGCGACTGTCACCACCGCGGCGCGCTCACGGGTCGAGTTCGAGAAGAGTGCGTGAGCTTATCCGCGCGACCTAAACGCAAGGTGCTCGGCAGTAAACACCTGGGTCAGTGCTACATGCAATCTAGTAATATCGTGTTTTATTAAATCTAGATAATGAAATTCAATCATGTTTATTGTTTTTCTTCATACCAACGAAAAATGAACCTTGTAACATTCAGGACAAAAAAAGTTTTGTGCTACAGTTTTTTAACATTAAATGCATTAGCATGACATATGAAATAAATATGCTCTCACATCATTTTTGAAACAATTGTTAAAATCTCATGCAAATCTCCTGTTAATCTAAGCTATAGTACAAACAAATGTAGGTTTATAATATGATAAATACGCCAATTAAGCTTTTTCCATAGTTGCTCTAAACTTTACTCAATAGGATATGATTTGACATGCTGTTGCCCATGTTGCTGAACAGAATGATCTGCTCTTTTTTACAAAATATGCTCACTCCCATTGCAAACAGCAATCCCTTGTCTTTTTTACAAATCACACGCCTGCCTAAATAATTATGGGCTCAATTGCATTGTTTCATGTCCTAAGTTTTCTGTTTGGCATTGGACTGTGTACTGTAATGCTCTTACATATATCAGACATTTTCCTATAACACTGGTTTGACAGAATCTCAAAGGGTAGTCATGCTGCTGTCCTGCCTCAAGTGATCTCAGTAGGCTATAACAAAAGGTTGTTTTTTAAGCATTATTTCTTCTAGTATTAGGATCCAGAAAGCTGGACCTCACAATCTCTAAACTTCAGCTGTTGAAATAAAAAAACGAAATGATTAGATATTGAGATATTAAAACGTTTTGTTGGCAGAGGTGGAAGAAGTAGCCTACTCAAATTTTGTTCAACCCTGAGCCTGTTTTTCAGGTCTCAGGCTCGAAAATGACATTCCCAGAACAAATTACCATATCTTCCCTTCTAAAAGGGTTAAATTAATAATCTTTGTTCTCAAAGTAATGATAAACCTGTGAGTTGGATGTAGAAAAGTCAATCAATATAGATGTTTTTTATTTTAAAGAAAATTCAGATTGAACATTGTAAACAACTGTAAATTACGTTGGGGGGTGGCCTGGGGCCCCAGTGCTTAAGTAAGCAAAAGGAGCAGTAGTCCTACTATTGTGTAAAAATACTCAGTTACAAAACGTCCTGCATTAAAAATTGTATTTAGAAAGAGGACAAAAGTATTCACATCAAAATATACTTTAAGTACCAAAAGTAAAATTAGCCTACTCGTTATGCATAATGGCCCATATAAGCATCACACATTTTAAATGATGAAGTTTGAAGTTGTGAAAATACTCAAATAAAGTACAGTTACCTCTTTTTTTCCAACATTTGTCTGGGGTTGTGGGAAATAACAGATGGGTGACATATAATGTATAAGATTAGGGGTCGGGGACATAGACTGTATATATAAAGGGTCGGGGAGAACTCAGCAGCATTACGGGAGAGCATCGATTTTATATAACCAGTCTGTTCGCAGCTAACGTCCACTGCACCACTAGGGGGCGCTGATGCACCTGAAGCTGGACAGTCGACTGCCAGAAGAAGAGCTGCTCCTCCTCTTCTTCCGTCTCCTCCCCACTACAGGGAGGGTTGTAGTAGAACCTATGAGCATAACAGTTTTTTTCTCCCACTGTTATTAAAAGCTTAATAAGCTTACGTGTGTTTGGCTGAAGTTGCAGTCCAGAGAATATGTCGTCCTGGGCGAAGTCGTCCGCAGCTGCCCGACGGCAAGCAGCTAACCCCAATGGAAGGTAAGCCGAGTGTTCTCTGTAGCAAGTTTAGCATTAGCAGCGGATATGCTAGGTAGCAGGCAGAAAACAAAACGGTGTAGGCTCAACATACATGTAAACGTTGGTACATGTTGTTTTGTCTTGTGTTGTGCAGTTCTCAACAACTGCGTCTGTTTCGGAGAGCAACACCTTACTCCAGAGAGGAGAGGGGCGAGGAGCTGAAGGATGCCCTGGACAGGTACCTACCTTAACATAAAAAAAAGTCTGTTTAATAACATCAGTCTGACTTGTTTTAGTGGTAGTTGATGGATATTACGTGGATAAAAATCCAGCTGGCTTTATTTGAATTAAGTAAATTATGGACAGCAGAGTAACATTTCGACAAATAATGGACCGAAACATACAGCACAACAACACTCAATACTACTACTACTACTAGTATATTTAAGACACTGCTTCTCTTTCAGCTATGAAGAACTAGAGCAAATTCAAAACTACAGTGGAAATGTGAAGTACGAGGGGTACAAGCATCAGCAAAATGGTGAGACATTTTCTTTATGTTTATCACAAAAAGCACCGTAACACGTTTTAATGAAGCTCCCAGAAACTTTGCACAAGATACCATTTCTATATATATATTTTTTCATTATTACTTACAAAAATGCTCTATGATAATTCATGCTCTGTCAGTGTGCTGCTACTTTGTACATTTAAATAAAACTGCATTTCCTTAAAGGTGGGGTAGGTAAGTTTGAGAAACCGGCTCGAGATCGCTAGAATTTCAAAATACACAACCGCAGAAAATCTGCCACTTCCTTACAGAGCCCCTCCTTCAACACACACGAACGCGCACATGACCAATGAGGGCACGAGATAAGTTTGTGCACAGATGGAAGGCTGACAGGCAGGTAGGCCATCCAGTTATTTTAGCCGGGCCGGCTAAAATGATTGGTCGTGCTTTTTACAGTATTACGGCTTCCACAGATGACATTTTTTTTATGGATTTTTTGTCAAAGCACTTAAAATATTCATTGCTATCGGGATGTTAAGAGCATTCCATGGAATATAACAAAAAGTGTATCTCGAGCCGGTTTCTCAAACTTACCTACCCTACCTTTAATAACCGGTAACCCATTGGTTTACACTTTTAAATAGCAAAGCCATCCAAAGCAGCCAAGGCAGACGGCTGCACTCCAGCAGACAGACGCAAAGCCCTCTACCAGAAGTTCTACAGACAGGTGCAGGAGGACAAGACACCGGCCGACTGCGTGGTCCTCTCTGTCACCAACCGGTGCATGTGAGTACTTCATAACAAAGGTCTAAACCTCAACAATTCAAATGTACAATGTTTTTGCATTGATGCTGACAATTAAAATGATTAATAAACTAGTTTATACTTCGCAGAGACAAAACTTCGGAATATTGTTTAGTTGTCCATTTTTGGGGGGGGTTTGGTGAAACCATTAGCATTCGGCAAGTGTATTTAATCCTACCTGCAAGAGACATATGACCTTCTGTAGTAATATAATGTTTAATGATGAAAGAAGACAAAACATGTCCTTGTGCATACAGTACCAAAGGTTAGTTAGTCACTCATTTTACAGCTGGACCTATTTTCCCCATTCAAGATGATTGTATGGAAAGCTTCTGTGCTTATCTGAGACAGGGATTGTATTAAGTTTAATCTTAACAATAATACATTTCATATTTAATTAGTTTTGCTCCCACACGTTAGTCTAATCTGCAGTCTGCCAGTCTTTACTGCTGATTTGATTGACTTGTCCATGTTTATTGCTGCAACACTTGCATCCAAGTTCACTTTGATACTTTGGCCAATGAGAACCATTGGATTGTATATGTCCACAAGGTGTTGAGAACTGTTGGTCTTATTATGGGATTTGACAGGGAGCTGGTCAATTATTTGTCTGAAAATACATGTGGCATTCATGCTCATATGAAGAAGGTAAAACATTAAAAGCTATGTCTTATTTTTCTCTCAGCACATTGGCCTAACAGCCTTTTCTCATAAATAACATTTTATAGTTTTATTCACATGTAACACTTATAATACTTGACGTCAAATCCACACATGTGTATCATTGTTGTATTTGCATCCACCAAAGTTTCAGAGTTGTTGGATTCTGATTTGAAATGCCATTAAACAGCATGTCTATTCATTCTACAGAACATGAAAAATTACATGAACTACACAAACGTTATTCTTTCGACGTCTACTATTATTACGGACCAATTACACGCTACACTTTATCCTCATAACAGGCAATACTTAGCATTATCTGTTAGCAACATGTTTGATAATGATTCAGCTGTTGTACTAAACCAATAACGTCACGCCATTAGTGACCTACCTTTCTCCAATTCACTGACAAAGGGTGATACCAATGTAATGATCATCGTGCATAAAACATTTACACTGATCACACAATGCAACATCAAAAATAATTCACATTCAAAATACTAATATGCAAATGTACACTACAAATGTGGCAGCTGTGGCTGCATTTTCCAATGGTGACACAGTAACATTGCAGAGCGTATTCATTCCAAAGGCCACTCAAATGACCTAATGAACAATAGCCAGGGTTTCCTGCCATACGAAAACGCTATCTTCAAAATCAAATATATAAAACGGGTGTTAAAGGCATTTTACTTTCGAAAACTGTTATGAATAGTTAACACTAAACCTCTGTAGGTCTAAAAAGTGTTGGATGCATTGCATTGACAATGATTCCAATGAAGAAAAAAGGTATCTGTCATAAATATCTGAAACATAACCTGCAACATAAAACTCTTTTCCTCTTTCCTTTTTGTGGTTGGTACATTCCAAATGCTCACATTTTTATCAAGCTACGGATATCAGTGAAAACAAATGCTAATGGCATGCAAATATTGTTTTTGTTGTCTTTGTTTACCTAATTTTTCTCAAACAACATTCCCTACTTCTATGTCGATAACTATTTCCCCACATTTACCTGAAATGGTATCTCTGCTTCTTTTAACAAATTTCACCTTTTGGTTTTTGAATGTTGGAGCAAAATTTCGCAAACACCCGACTCGTTGATTGATGAGTTTGGGTTACCATCGTTTTTTTACAACACTTTTTGACAGAAGTACCACCATTCTTTTCAAATTCAAAACAAATTCGCTCAAGTCTCCCAGATGAATAAGACCCTCTGTTTTAGCTAAACACATTCTTCTACAACAATAAATACATCTATGAGGGAGCCTAAAACCTATGTTGGTCCCACACAAAGCTTTACGCAATGCTGCACTTGGTTGCATCTAGTTAAAGCTCCACACAAACAGATTTCACCACTCAAAAGTAATGAAATACATTTATTTTGGTAAATCACACTCTCCGAGTTAAACTTTAGGTTTCTCTACATGCCATGTCACTTAATATAGAAATGTCAAGTTAACAAAATGTTTCTCTTCCTCTCAAAGGGATTACCCCAAATCGCTAAGCCAGTGCTTGCAGGAGCGTGGCCTGTCAGTGGAAATGCTCTACCTTCAGGCGGAGTCAGGCCTGACCCGGGCTCTGCAGGATGTCCGAGCAGTCGGCTCGCCGTTATGTATTCTGGTGGAGCACACAAACGTAGCTCTGTCCTCCTGCACTGTTATTATATTTTCAGAATCCCTAAAAAGTAAGTCCCTGCCCCTCATATCTTCAAACAGCGCCAGTTAGTTCACATCTTAAAAAAATCCCAATATGAAGTACATTTAGCATGAAACCAAATAAAAAAACAAGAAATACACCCATTAAAACATAAACATTTCAAGTCCTAAAGCTACAATTCTCAATCGACTGAAGAAAAAAAAAGTATACTACATATTAATATTCATTCTGTTAATACATACGTCAATGGCACTTCATTTACTGGCTTCCATTGACATGACTAATTTACATTACATAACAGTACACAATAAACAAACTCCACAAGTTAAAAAGAAGGTATGTAAAACAAGTTCAAACTTTAAATTAAAAGGAAAACTTAAGTTAAGCTCAACGTGTTCTTTTCATAGCTTAAGCCATGCCTTTATTGTGTATGATAAAATTGTACTCAAGAAAGTAGCTGCTGAGGTCTGTAAACGCCTCTGCCGCAGAAATCCAAAGTCAATCTCAACCTCAAAAGGTAAACTAAAGAATTGTGACCTTTACTATCTGTTGTAAACATTTCAGGCTAAATATATCATAGTTGCCCTATTAAGGCACCATTATGTTTTCCTGTTCAATGAGGTCTAAAGTCTGAGCGCATGATCATCAGACTGTTACATTACATTGCATTTAGCCGACGCTTTTATCCAAAGCGACTTACAATAAGTGCATTCGACCAGGAAGAGACAAACTTGAAGAAAACAGAATCATATAAGTACATCAGGTTTCATAGAGCCAAAACATTTCAAGTGCTACTCAACTGGCTTTAGATAAGCCAGTGCTTTATTAGTATATAAGTGCTTTGTTAGTAATTATTTGTTAGTAATTCTATCGCTCGAAGTGGAGTCGAAAGAGATTAGTTTTTAGTCTGTGCCGGAAGATGTGTAGGCTTTCTGCTGTCCTGATGTCAATGGGGAGCTCATTCCACCATTTTGGAGCCAGGATAGCAAACCCACGTGTTTTTGCTGATGGGAACTTGGGTCCCCCTCGCAGTGCGGGTGCAGCGAGTCGTTTGGCCGATGCAGAGCCGAGTGCACGTGCTGGGGTGTACAGTTTAACCATGTCCTGTTCATTCTACACAGCAATTATTAAGGTTAGACGGATACTATCATACCTAATGGCCAAAGCTATGGAAAAGAACCCTAGTTGTTATAAAGCATTTCCTTTTTTAAAGATCCTATATAAACCATATGCAATTCACATTTTGAAACATTATCAATATCTATACCGTGATATGCAATAAACAGTAGTATTAGCATGCAGAACTATGTTTTCTATATTGTAGAACTGCATATTTTAAATAGTCCACAATATACAAACATATATGCATAAAACAAATTGCACAAATACGCATTTAATGAAACAAGAACATCAAAACTGTGCTGTGATTTAATGTTACATGTTACTTTGTTTATCTCAAAAAGAAATACATTATTGCCAACGCAACCAAAATGAAATGCAAGTTTTGAAGCTAATATAGTAAAGGCAATATTCATTGCAACCAATAATTTAAATATAAAAATATATAAAATATATACATTTAATTACTACTGTTATTATTGTTCTCATGTCTGATTGCACATTTGGAAAAATAAACAAATCTTACAAATCAGATATTCTCTGTCCAGGAACATAATGCAGCAATATATAAAGTGACTGATGAATGCAGATCTACAAATTGAATGCCCCATAGTATGCCCATCCTCTTGCACAAAAAACACAACCTGCATTTAAAATGACTATCTATCAAACTACAAATGTATCGGCTGAATTTGCTAAACCCAACATCCCTTTAAAACAAAACAGAATATCAGTATATCCTAATTGGCGTGTAAATCATTGATTTTACTGCTATTTCTACGTTTTTTGGCCTGTTATGTCACCTTTCTTCCCCTGCAGTCTCCTGACACACCACCATTAACATTCCAATTCCCCCCCACTCAGTCCATCGCAACATGCCCAAAGACCAGGCCATGGACTTTGTTACAGCAGAGTACAGCCATGGACTTGTCAAAGAACGCCCAGGAAGAGATCCCGCGGAGACTGCAGCACAGGCGTCACAGCTGCTGGATGACTTCCTGGAACGAGAAAAAATCGAGCGCCACACCGTTCCCCTTGAAACCCGCCAGCTCCTCCTGCTGTTGGCCGACGGGGTGCATCTCTACCACGAAGAGCTGGAAACCATCTCGGAGTACGTCCGTTCCCGGCAGGAGCACGCACAAGGTGGGCGGCTAAATAAACTGGTGTTTGTACTCGTCAATATAACTGAATGGACCTTTTGAATTATTGGGGGACATACACATGCTGAGACATTTTGCTCCCTGAAAATCCCATTTTGTCAATGAAGACACGCGAAAGGCTCGCTCAATTGCAAGAGCATCACCGTCGCGCAATCGTTCTCAAGCGCCTATTTTTTGGCTGGACCAGTTTGCAACGTATGCTGCTTGAGTGGAAAGAAGTGCGACTTGCCTGTGTGTAATACTTATCATGTGATGAAGAACAACTAATCACAGCCAGGCCAGCCGATGTAATTTCTTTCTTTCGTAAATTTGATATGATAGGAAGTTTTAGTGCAGGGCCAATGTTCCCCATAGCTTTAGATCTGTCCAGTGTTTCCACTATATACATTTTATGGGCACTGCTGCTAAAATGTGAAACGATCGTTAATATTCTCTGGAAACTTGTTTCAAATACCTTTGTCCAGCAAACACACACGGCAGAGACCCAAACAGCATTTTCCAGCAAAACATTGCTATCTTATGGATAGTATTTGAATACACACTTAGAAAACAACGCCTGGAAGAAGATAAGGTCTCGCGAGTAATCTGGTTATGGTCGCTAAGCAGGGTCAGGCACAAACGGCCTCATAGCCCTTGAAATTAGGCAAGAGTACACACCCAACCCCCGACGGACGCGCCTAGCCTCTTTTAGGCCCTAAACGACGCTGCATGTCTATGGCCATTTATGTGTTCTTTCATCAGGAAACGGGTTAATCCTGAGTGAAGTTTTCTTTGGGCCACACTTTTCCTGTCTCTTGCGTTTTTTAAATGTTTGTTTCTGCCTTCAGCTTCCCACGCTGAGGGGAAGAGGGGTAACATGTTGCCTCCAGGTTTGGGGAAACCCCCTCCTCTGCTCCCCACTCCACCGGGGCTGCTTCAACCCCAGTCCTCAGCCGGAGCAGGGCCCATGATGAACCACTCTCCCGCTCCTCTGTTGCCTTCACCAGGTTAGTCTGCAGAGTTGAACACTTACCTGACTATTTAAAGAGTCTTTTTAATGTTTTAATAATTAAAGTTCATTAAAAAAATTACTTTGTCCACGTTGTTTAGCTAGTCTGAATCAGAATGAAATTGATACTATTGGTATTTTTTTTATTTAGCCTGCTTTTGGTTGCAAAGTGAATAAAAGGAAAGCATGTTTATTTAAAAATGTAATTTGCTAAGGGGGCCGTAGGAAAGAGCAAGGCCCAAACTGTACTTTCTTATTGGTCCGACATTCTCCGTGGAAAATGCAATCATGAGAATCGACAAGCACAACAAAAAAAACAAATGTTTTCCTCTTGGTTAACTTTTAGTTTCTACTTTACAATGAAGTAGAAAATCAATCAGAATCAGAAACAGGTTTATTACCAGGTAGGTTTACACGTACGAGGAATTAGCCTTGCAGAAAGATCTTTATGTTTTTCAATCATTGTCTTCTGTCTCTTACTCTCAGGCTCTTATCCCAAAACCAAACCTCCTCCTCTACTGTCCTTGCATCGACCTAACGGTCCGTCGTTAGGGGGCTCATCTTCACGAGGCCTGCTGTCTTCACACAATCCCTACGGTGGCCCCTCTGCCCCTCGCGGGCCCCCTCTCCACCACGTTCCCCCATACCACCAAGGCCCCAGAGGCCCTCACATGGGCAGAGGAGCCCCGCCTTCTCTAAAAAGTTCACGTCCTCCACTTCTCGCTTCTCCAGGTGGGTGACTTTTTTTCCTTTTACCTTAGAATTTAAATGATTGTCACTTTTTACAAGATGTAGGTTTAAACAGTAGACCACAGTCTAGCTTCATGTAACAATTATTTCGTTTTTTCTCTCGATCTTTCCTGATCAGGTGGCCCTCTTCAGCGACCTGGTGGCCCCCGACACTAACAACATAGACATCCACTCACACTGTTACACACGGAGGCTACTAGTACCAGCAGTGTTTTGAACATTTCACCAAACTGGAGACCAGATGACTCCTGGCGGCTGTGTGCCCTGGTCTTTTTTTAAATAATAATTAACAAACATATTTGATTAGATGCCAAAATGGTCGTAATTGTTAAATATTAGGTAGGCCTATTTGTGGATTGAATGATGACAACATATTCTAATGACTTGTGTTTTTAAGTTTCCAAGATCCCTCTGTTATCCCTTTTCATGTATTTTCTTTATAATGTACTGCGATTTTCACCCAGTCATCCCAAAAAATGTTCCTTACTTCTCGTCTGCCCTTGTGGACTCCATACACTTGGTGTCTAAGGTTCAGTGACACGCTGCACAGGATAAACGTTGACTGACTTTTTATTTTTTTGTATATAATGAATAAAGCAAGTAGCCTACCAGCTGTATAAGGTGCTTCAAGATGGTGCTTAAGATTTTGTCATGAAAAAAGATTTTTAAAAAGTAGAGGTTTGTTTTCACAAGATGTATTCTTGGTTAGAATTTCATTTGATTTCTATTCCTTTTTTTTATTGTTTCATAAATAGCAGTAATTATTGGGAGCTTGTATAATCAGGGTTGAAAATCATATTGGCTTAATTGGTATTAAAGTGTCTTAAATCAATCTTTCATTGAAAAGACGGTAATAAATAGGATGGGAGACTATATGATATTTTTCTAAAATTCAATTTTACAATATTTGGCAAAACAAATTGATGAATCTTTTTAATTTCACTACACATGTGTTTGGTCTTTATAGTCACACCAATGGGTTATTGCTCTTAGAATGCCTGTCATGCTTCCTTTTTTTTCAAGTGAGAGTACGGACACTTCGTTTGGCATCCAAAATAAAAGTTGGCCATTTTGTATTGCATTAAAGCAAAAGAGTCCGCTTGTAATGTTTGACAGGAGAACTTTAAATAATATAAAGGTAATATTTCAGTAGTTGTTACAAAATCTAAGTAGACAAATATTGGTTGGTCAACATATCAGAGTTTTCTGTTTGAATTTCCGTAAAAGCAAAAAATAAAAGAAGAGATTTGTCATGTATTGGGATTAGATTCATTCTTCCCTCTTGTAGTTCAAGAGAAAAACAATTGTATATTGTAGTTTTTCTGCCTTTGTGCTGTTTTTTTTAATAGCTTTTAACCCATTACTAGAAATTGTAGAAGAGGCTGATTTTGTTGTTATTGATAATATTAATTTGCAATACTAGTTCACATTAAGCATCTATCCTGTTATACATTAATCTCCCTGTCACTGTAAATCAGTTTAAATGTTGTATTCATTAGTGAATGTGTTAGTTATTTACAGATTTTCTTTTTGCAGAACTCAACAGATGAGACACCCGAAATAATTTATCTGAGAGAAGAACCTTTATTTAAAATAATTGTAAGATATTTTTCTTTTGTTAAAGCCAGGTGTAAGCATAAGAATTATAAAATACATTTATAAAATAAACACTCCCTTATTACTGACTGATGTAACATTTTACAATGCTGAAAGGAACTTGGGTTTTCAGGAGGGCAACAGAGTCGGTACACCTTCACATTTGTATTCAGTAGAGACACTTTAGACAGCAAACGAGGCCTTGAGTCTGAGTGAAATTACTTAGGTTTTCACATTCGTTTTTTTCACATTCTTCACAAAACTGCTTAAAGGTGGGGTAGGTAAGTTTGAGAAACCGGCTCGAGATACACTTTTTGTTATATTCCATGGAATGCTCTTAACATCCCGATAGAAATGAATATCTTAAAGGGGACCTATCATGCAAAATGCACTTTTGTATGTCTTTTATACGTGAATATGTGTCCCCGGTGTTCCAGGGAACTCACCAAGTGTCAGAAAACACAACCCTCTCTATTTTCCTCCATACCCAAATCTCTAAAAAAGGGGCTGCAATGGATCTGATCAAAACTGATCCAGATTTGAACACTGTCCTGACGTCAGGACGGTGGCGCTACGGCTATTGGGCCAACTCCACCAATCAGGAGGAGACAGCCACGGCCATTGCCGTTCGAAAGCGCTGGAGACGCTGTAGTACATATGCCAGGCCAGTAGATGAGGCTGTTCTCACAGAATCAGCCCTTGCAAAAACAGAGCTAGAAATGGTCAAATTGAGCAAAATGAGGCATGGCTAAAATGCATGATCTGTTTGGTATTTTGAAAAAAAAAAAGTATAAATATGCCTTATATAGGTATGGTCCTACACTATATTATTCAAATATAGCATGATAGGTCCACTTTAAGTGCTTTGACAAAAAATCCATAAAAAAATGTCATCTGTGGAAGCCGTAATACTGTAAAAAGCACGACCAATCATTTTAGCCGGCCTGGCTAAAATAACTGGATGGTCTACCTGCCTGTCAGCCTTCCATCTGTGCACAAACTTATCTTGTGCCCTCATTGGTCATGTGCGCGTTTGTGTGTGTTGGAGGAGGGGCTCTGTAAGGAAGTGGCAGATTTTCTCCGGTTGTGTATTTTCAAATTCTAGCGATCTCGAGCCGGTTTCTCAAACTTACCTGCCCTACCTTTAAGCTCTGTAAAAGGACTGGTCTAATATTTAATATTAACAGACAAAGCGCTTTACAATCTGGAGAAACTTGGAGGAGCCAGGGATCAAACCGCCAAAGTGATTGATACAGTATACGACCTAATAATGAAATATTGAAAAAAATGGAAATCACCCAAGAAGTAGGGGGTGAATTTAGTGTATGGACAAGTGTGGCATTCAAACAATCCTTAACCAAACAAGCAGTTGGAGATATGAGCGATAAAGTTACTTCCCTCAGGTTTAACCAGTTTCCTGAGGCACACACACACACACACACACACACACACACGCACGCACACACACACACACACACACTATATACACATACCCTAATACCTCTGCAAAGACATTCCGGTTGGCAAATGCGAGTGTGTATATAATAACAGGCTTAACAAATGCTCAAAACAAATATTAAAAAATAATGTTGATCTTTTTCCTGTGTCTCCATACTGGATATTTATTCATGAGTAGCAGGCTAAATGTTTTCCCTTGTTCTCACCTTCGGATCAGATAATGAATGCAGCCCACACACACGTACACACGTACACACACGCGTACACACACGCGTACACACACACGCGTACACACACACACACACACACACACACACACACGCACACGCACACGCACACACACACACTATATACAAGTAAAACTAGCGTGCTAATTATGTAGCCTGTTTGCTAAAAACAACCCAAAAGAAATGTGAGACAAGCTATAATAGATATGTTGGTGAAAGGGTTTGCTTAAAGGTGGGGTAGGTAATTTTGGAGAAACCAGCTCGAGTGCGCTAGAATTTGAAAATACACAGCCGGAAAAAATCTGCCACTTCCTTACAGAGCCCCTCCTCCAACACACACGAACGCGCACATGACCAATGAGGGCACGAGATAAGTTTGTGCACAGATGGAAGGCTGACAGGCAGGTAGGCCATCCAGTTATTTTAGCCAGGCCGGCTAAAATGATTGGTCGTGCTTTTTACAGTATTACGGCTTCCACAGATGACACTTTTTTATGTATTTATTGTCAAAGCATTTAATATATTCATTGCTATCGGGATGTTAAGAGCATTCCATGGAATATAACAAAAAGTGTTTCTGAAATAAATTACATAGGCCTACCCCACCTTTAAAGGGAATCTTAAGAAAGTTGTCACCCAAACCATTGGTTAGCTAATTTGCTATATTGTTCTGGTTTGAAAATGTTTAGGCGTATTTGCAGCCAAAAAGCTTTAAAGTCACAATCTTGAAGATCTTCATTCTGTGTTTTTTCAAGGCACCAATGGCAATACCAGGTTATTTCTGCTGTGTTCTTAGATCAAACTTTCCCTGAAATGTCGCCGCAGACGCCCAATTCGTAATACAATAAATGCAAGGGCTTTCACAAGTGGGCAAAGGCTCATGAACCATTGTGTTCAGTAGTGAATAATGCCTTAACAGACAATCATATAAATTAAAATCTGTAAGATTGTTTCTTAAAAACTAAACCTCTCTGTAGTTACTGTATTTTACCCAGCTAGCAATTCAGCGAATAAGAATTACACCTTACTTATTTCAACCTGCTAGCAACTAACTCAACCTGTTGTCTTAGTCACAGCTATAAAGCTAGCGTGCTAATTATGTTACCACACCTGTTTGCTAAAAACAACACCCAAAATAAATGTATTAGCAGTTTTTTAAAAGGGGTTTCTTTAAGTAACCCTGAATAAAGTTGTTACCCACACCAGTGTAAGCTAAACTCTTATGGTTTACTTATAGTGACATTTTAGGCGTATTTTGCAGCTAAAAAGCTTTTTAAGTTACAATCTTGAAGACCTTCTTTCCGAGGTCTTTGACGCCACCAATGTCGATAGCGGGTATTTTCTGCTGTGTTCTTGGATCTTCCGTTTCCTTCCTTCGTAACTCAACTTTAGATGTGAGTATAATTCAAAAGATGTCATAATTTTCCGAGATACACATTTTATCTGGTACGGCTCAGTACAACCCATTCCCCTGAAGCCACACACACACACACACACACACACACACACACACACACACACACACACACCCACACACACACACACACACACACACACACACACACACACACACACACACACACACACACACACACACACACACACACACACACACACACACACATTCATAAAAACAGATTTAGTGAGGGACAGCAGTGAAAGTGTTGGAATAGTGTGTGGGGGCTTTTAATTTGTATCCGTTGTAGACATTTGTTTTCAACTTGACATACATTGTTGTTTATTCTGTGTCATAAAATAATAAAAGATGGGGCCACTTAGTTTCATTTTCACATTTGAGGAGAGATCCTGTATTCCAACCTTTCGTAACACACCCTCCTCTGAGGAACTCTGATCAAGCAAAAATAGATGAAAATCCTTGTATGGGTGTATCAAGAGAGCAGAGCCCAGTATTCGGGAATCTCAACTTTATTACTTGTAAAATATATTTGTAATGAAATGACTGCTTGTAACACTGTAATGCCCTGTTGTCATGTGATAGACAACAGGGCATTAGGTAAAGTGAACTCAAAACTGATGGGGGAAGATAAATGCTTCTCAGTGTAAGTGATGCATTTTAAACTCTAGATGGCGACGTACACCTGCTCTTTTGCTTTATACACCTAGGACAGAATTTCAACATTTCAGCTAATAATGTTGTCAAAAGACTCCCTAAGACCTGACTGAAGTGAGCAGGATCCTCCATCAAACTAAAGTAAACTCCACTTCTTGATATATTGCATACATCTCCAAAATAAGATAATGGTTAAGATGTATTTGGGTCACAATAAAGTGAAGTAAAGTAAACACATTAGGAGTTTACTCCCTACATGTTTTTTACGATTTGTATTTATAATATATTATTTAGATAATTGTATTGGTTATACTTAAACAATTTAGGTTTTTTTCAGGGGAAAATCCTTCACTTTATTTAAATAATTATTTTATTTTTTGCATTTTGGTTAATCTGACAAAATGTTAAGCTTCCCAAGGCTTTGTCTATTTTTATTGTACTTAAGGAGCCACACATTTCACACTGCTTATTCTGTCCTATGTATGGATTCTTCAACAAAAAATCATTCTTCTTTTGTTAAAAAAAAGCAAATATATCTTGCATCACAAAAACAGACATTATTCTACAATTTACACGATGTATCACATTTTTTACATTTACACTAATAGGGTAACATATACAAGTGCATACATGTCACGTATGTAATTGTTAAATGTTCTAAATCCGTTTAAACATAAGACTGTTATTCCTATTTTCAGGATCTCACATATTTCATATTTGAACCTTTTTTTATGCTGATCTTTGCCTGTACAAAAAAAGGTTGAGAGGTTTAATTAAGGAGCCGTTCTTTGGAATATAAATGAATAGTGTTATATTAAGAGGGGATAAAGTTAAAAAAAGAGATAACCAATCTGCTTACCATCCTGCTTCCCAAACTAAAATAAAAGCATCATGTCCTCCTTCAACACAAAATTGTTCTCAGTCATTCACCATAACGCAAACATTTGTGTTGCATTTTAGAAATGTTTTAATTGAGAGTTTCCAGATATTAGCTGAACGTTTTTATAGAGTTGTAATAGGAGTAACAATCTATCAAGTCAAGCAATGAAAATATATTTTTTCTAAACTGTAGAGTCACGTGAAGAAAAGTGTGAACGCTACACGACTAAGACATTGTCTTAGCATTCTTATTTTTTACTTTTATACAGATATTGCTTACATGAGTCCTTAAGGAGGCGTATATTTGCAATGGTAAACAACTATAGAACAATAAAAGTATTGCAGTGAAATATTTTGTGTCATAGAGTTTACTTCTGTAATATTTCCATGTTTTGTTTCTGTCAAAAAACAATTAATAACTTCTCTGAAAACTGCAAAAATAAATACATATTATAATGATTGCTGTTATTAAGCGAGAGTGGGAGTCAAAGAGACAAACACACTGAGGGTGAGTAGATGTGTCTGATATTCTCTCCTTGTTGGTGCCTCCTCCTCTCCTCCAGCTGTGGGCGCACTGCTGAGAGGAGCCCATCAACTCAGGAAGTAATGGACAACTGTCTCCACCTCATTACACCAGCCTTCAGACAGACACACACACACTCTGCTTGGACACTGTGTGTGTGAGGGGATTGTTTGTGGGTAAAAACAACAGCAGCATACCGTTAGTGTTCAAGTAAGATTCCTAAGTGAAGCATTTATCTTTCTTTTAGAAAAAAGTGTTCACATGAGCGTTCAAGTTGATTAATCCATCAGGCAGTGATTTATTGTTGTTTACTTGGTATGCTTTTTTGTTTGAACATTTGTACTTTCTTTATAGAGTTTTTCCATTAACTGTGGAACAAACATCAACTTTCAGAGAGTTGCTTGATACACTTACAAACCAATAGCATGCCTACTGTAATTTGTGTTGACAGACAGGATGACAGAATCACAACCAAGCAGCAAACTGGCTCTAAAATGGGAAGCCAACATGGAGTTCATTATTATTAATTATAAACCTGCATTCTCTCTATTATCCTGCAGGGGAAACTCCAAGGTGTGCAAAAAGAAGTTTGTACAGAAGTCTATGAAAACAAATTACTTTACTATTCTCCTTATTAAGTAACTTAGTAAACATTTCCCTTACAAGTTTATGTTCTCAATGAATATATATGGTGTGCTTCAACATGGCATGAAATTAATTTGAGATATAATGTTGAAATATTGAGTACAATTGATGATAAAGCAGGAAACTCTTAAGGGCATTGCTACCTTGATTAACATGTTGCTACCTGGTGAGTGTTTTCTTCTTAGAATATGACCCTATCACAGTGTGCTTTTCATTCACGCAAGTTCAATCTAAAATATGGTTCCCTAAAAATGTAGGGAATGAAATGTACTTAATTCCACCCTCTCATGTCACCTGGTTACAAAAAAGTAATGCCAAATAAAAAGTTGTTGTGGGTGTCGTCACAGTGACTACGTCCACTAACTAACACAACAACATCGTGAGATTTGACCTGTCAAGAACTAAATAATGTGACACAATTTCATTTTACAGCCAATGAAGGTGTAAAAGAAAAATGTGATTCATTATTTACTTATTTTCCTAATTTGTGAGTTTCAATCAAAACAGACCATATTTAAACCAGTCAGATCATTATCTTCTATACTGTAGCAGATTAGTGAAAAAATTGAGATGATTAAGAAAAGAATTACTAAAATGCAGCAATTTATTTTCTTTAAAAAAAGAGAATCTGACAGTTATGTACAAAAATAAAACTTCACAATAACATTTAAGGATCTTTCTTTGTGTGGATAAACCAACCTTGAAACTTAAAACCCCAAAATCTCCCCCCTCACATATCTTGTCTCCAACCTCCCATCCCCTCCTCTGCTTCCCCACCGTGCCAACACTGTTCCTCCTGTTTTCCCACCTCTGTCTGCACCTTCATCATTGTTTAATTCCTCCTCCACTTCCTCACTTCTCCAGTCATTGCCGCGTCATTTCGGTAGAAACCAGATAGCCAGTAGAAAAGACTTCACACCCTACATTAAAAACACATTTAAATTATCTCTGCTTCTCCATCTTTTGTTTTGCATAGTCCAGCTTTCCTCCTAACTTCCATATGTAGTTCTGTCTCCTTTTACCTACTCATCTTCTCCTTCACCCCCCCCCCACCAGCCCTTCCCCTCCTCCCCTTTCTCTTCTCCCCACTGGATATCAATCAGAATCTATCACTCCAAATATTCCTGCTGCCATTGTGTCAGAATTCACAGGAACTTCATCAAACGGAGGAACTGTTTCATTGTTATATCCAACCCTCGCTGCATGTGTGACAGTGTGTGTGTGTATGTGTGTGTGTGTGTGTGTGTGTGTGTGTGTGTGTGTGTGTCTGTCCGTGCGTGGCAGAATTAATGGAATGCACCCACAACTCTTCAGCAGCCAGCGTCACGTGAAAGTTTGCTCAAACACACACACACACACACACACGCACGCACGCACGCACGCACGCACACACACACACACACACACACACACACACACACACACACACACACACACACACACACACACACACACACACACACACACACACACCTCCCATCACCGCGATCACACACACATGCATACACACATTAGGGTGTTAATTGTTGTGATAACACCTTCCAATAACAAGGCTCTAATTATCAACATGTTTGGCTGTTGGAGTGTGTATCTGGCACTTGTGTATGGATCATGGGGTGAGCGTGTTTGTGTGTGTGCCAGTGTGAGGTGTGGCACCAGGGGAAGAAGGTTTGATGATTTTGAAATATGCTGCTGTGTGTGTGTATGTGTGTGTACGCTCTCATGTATGGGGTGATGATGTCTCAGTCTCAATCTACATTTGCATATATATGACAAGGGATCTTTGTCCTTTGGTTAATTAAGAATGTTCTGTTCGAAAAATTATACCATTGCAATACATCTATTCATGCATACAGACACAAAGAAATAAACAGATAACTCTTGTGGGGAGTTGAAAAATAGCACATTCAAGTCATTTTAGCCCTATATTTATTTCCGAGTGCTTATTTTCAAGAAGTGTGTTAACCTTTAAGACTTCTAGTATTGTCAGTTAAAGAGTACTTTTAGAGTTTTTCACTGTGAATCGACACCTTTGCTAATTGATCACACTGTAATTCAGACTGACCCTATAGGGCTGCTCGAGTTTAAAGACGGTAGGTTGCCCACCACAAAAACAGCTTGTTCCAAAGAGGCAGATTGCTTGGCCTTTGGTACTGCAGCTTTCCCAAGAACCGCTCATCCAAACAACTTCACACTCAACTCCCTGGGTCCTGAGCAGTACACTCGCCTATAGTGTGAACTGGAGAGGATGAAGAGTTGTCAAGAGAATTCCCAAAATGTGGTATCCATTCATGGTAATAGAAAAAACGTAAGTAGGCCTAAGTGTTTGAGACTTTTGGTCTCTTAATCTTTTCTTGAGTGTACCGTAGCCAGCAACAGTGAGTTGTACCCAGAATGCCGTACAGCGGTGTAACAGTTAATAAGCGTTTCCCATTCCATAGAAGGACGATTGCATGAACGGTTGTTGAGAAAATCAAAGAGCAAGCAGGTTTATGTTTCATCATTTTACAAGTGACAACAAAACAAGAGATACAGAGCACATCAATATAAATAAGTAATTATATTTCATTGTAATCGGAAAGGCTTACATGAAAATATTTTGTTCCTGCAAAGAGTTGGCAAATACATACATGACATATGGAATGTGAGATCAGCCTCACAATGCCATTACAAACTCTAGAGGAATAGTCCTTAAACAGAGGTCAAAATGTCTTCCCAGCACGAAGAGCCTGGCCGTCTGATAGGCTGGCTGGTGGGTGTACTGAGAAGGCAGCTGGTTGGTTTCCTGACTGTTTGACTGGCTGCTGGCTGGCTGAGTGGGCGGCTGGCTACTTGCCTGCTTGCCTGGCTGGTTGTCTGGCTGACTGGCTGGCTGTATGCCTGGTTGGCAAGCTGGGGGCCCCAGCTGTGTCCTGAGCCAAGCCCCTACGCCCCACCAGATCTTAATTGGGTTAAGTTTGTTCGCCACAGATAACACTTCCTCTTTCTTCCGAGAGTAAGAAAACAAAAAAATGGCCTGGCACTAATGACGCTCTTTAGCAGGGTTCTTTTCTGTTTAGGTGGCGGGAAATTAGGAAGAAGGGGGTGGGTTCCCAGCAGAAAGAGATCGTCGGGGGAAACATGCCATTGTTCGGATCCTAGCGCTCAATGAGAACGGAGAATACGAAGAAAGAAAGAAAGAAAGTGGATTTGGTTTACGCTGTAGTGCTGTCACATTGCCACTGTTTCTTTTTAAAAAACCCTTATGACTGAGGCAGGCAGGAGCCTGAGAGATGGAGACACACGCACAGGAAAACAAACGTGTCATTTTATGTGTGCACACCAGTCTAACACACTCAATTTCTCACGTTTTTGTTTAAAAAAAAGAAAAAACACAAAGAAAGTGTTCTGTAATTACTTTAGCTACACAAGAAACTCAGCAGACTTGTTTGATGAACTGTTTTCACGGGCACAGTTGTCTTAAAGTTAAGTAAAAGTGTGCGTGCCTATGGCCAAAGGCGTCGTTCCTCAAGAATGCAATTAAAACGTATATTGCAGTCTTAAAAATAATGTAATGTTATGCAAATGGCTCTAACATTCATGAACAAACCCTAATACATTGACTTCCATTATTTTGTGTTTGGCCCTCGAGTGAAAAAGAGCATTGTTGCTGCCTCATCTTTCATACTGTATTTGAATTACCTGTAGGCCGAAAGGCCGGAAGTGTGCAATGTTTAATTAGACTAAATGTTTAAACCTCTATCTTCATTGCCATTGCACATTTTGTGTGCCTGCAAAGCATCAGTTTGATTGACCAACCAACCAGTAAGGGTTTGGAATAATGGGCCGTCAGAATGATGACTATAGGATATAGCGCTTTATAGCGTTTCATGTGAATTCATGAAAATAACTAGTTTGCCTATGTTGCAATCAGAATGTGCATTTGATCTTGAGGCACATTTTTGAATACAGTAGTTTTACATTTTTGGAAAAATGTGTTTTATTGCTAAAAGTAGGATGATAATATTAAAACCAAGCTCTTATCAGTACAAAATACAGCAAATTGAAAATATTCACTTTCTGACTGCCTCAGACACAATAACAAATTTGTGATTTAATTTCTGTAAAAGAGCATCATCGTCTCAGCTCACTTGGGACTTATGTTGCATACAAATAGGAAAACAATGACAGGGAACTAAAGAGCTTTGTACAGGCACATCCATTGGAAAAACTGAAACGTGACTTTAATTAAATGGATCATGTCAATACATTTCACATAACTGTATTAGGTTGGTTGAAAGCAATATTATTAAGTTGAACCTATTTAAACTTAGTAATATTGCTTTCAACTAACCATATACAGTTTTGGGAAATCTGTTGACATAATACATGTAATTAGAGTCAATGGTTCAATTGTTTCAGTGTACCCTTTAGTTTAACATTTTAAGAAAAGTGAAAGGAAGATACATTTGTGATCAACATTTAAAAAAATCGCAAAACATACATTTACATTTGTACATTTACTCTTAATTCCAAAGGGCCACACCTCCATTATAGCATACATTTAACAACTACACTTCCTAAACGCCCAACAATCCTTCTTTTACATGACATTCATTATCTTCATCATCATCATCATCATCTTCATCATCATCATCAGCGTCACAGTCATCAAAAACCGCATCTTAATGATAACTACAAACTACATGATTAAAATAGTGATCATTGTCAAAGTCAATCATAATAACCACAAGTGTCGCCATCATCATCATCATCATCATCATCATCATCATCATCATCATCATTATCACAATGTTTATGTATCTATAGAGATTTCAGACAGCTGGCATCCAGTGGCAGTAAGCCTCCACTCTACGTCTCACACACACACATACACACTTATACACATACCCTAATACCTCTGCAAAGACATTCCGGTTGGCAAATGCGAGTGTGTATAGAATAACAGGCTTAACAAATGCTCAAAACAAATATTAAAAAATAATGTTGATCTTATTCCTGTGTCTCCATACTGGATATTTATTCATGAGTAACCGCAGGCTAAATGTTTTCCCTTGTTCTCACCTTCGGATCAGATAATGAATGCAGCCCACACACACACGTACACATGTACACACATGCGTACACACACACACACACACACACACACACACACACACACACACACACACACACACACACACACACACACACACACACACAAACACAGATATGTGGGTGCCCCATATGCATCCACAAATCCCATTTTTGTTAGGGTTTAGAATAATGCACAAAATCAAGATACATTTTACCCATAGCACAACTACTGAACTATTACTGCATAACAAGTAGCAATCACATTAGTACACACGCACGCACCCATGTAAATGCACACAGACATACACACATGCACTTTACACCTTTGGCATTGTGCACCCAGGCCACATTAAGTGGAGACAAAAGAATCTGGCTTTGCAGTATTTAAATCAGTTTTGTGTCTAATTATTCCATATAAAAATAGCTGATATCTAGGGCAAAAGCATTGAGATGGAACACTGTTGTCTGCAGAGGGGAGACCTAGTGGAGCTGGCGAGAGTTCAACACAGCAGAAGACAGGGATTCAGAGAGAGAGAGAGAGAGAGAGAGAGAGAGGCAGGGAAGGAGAGTTATGAAGGAAGATAGGGAGAGAGTGCGCTTTAGGCTACATAAATATAACATGAACTCTATTCGCTAGTGGCAGGCAAGCAAGCAGCACAATGGGCCGATGTTCAGGAGCTCTCTGTTAGGGTATTGAGAATTCACTGTTACCTCCTCACCTCAGGAATATCAGGCTTTGATACCTGAGAGACGGATAGTATGGTACGAGGGAAAATGTGTGTGTATAAAGGAAAGACAAAAGGAGAGACACATGCAACTGTTCTGCAGGTTAACACTGATATGCAGTCAGTTCTCAGCGGTGTGACACTGCAGACTCGCTTGTAATGGGTCTCATTGATTGTCACTGATCACTATCCTCTCAACACAGCTGGTTTAATGCATGTTTTTCAAAACCCTCATAACTGATCCCTCTAAATTGTTTCTGTAAATGTCCCCTTTGTACATCAATGCAAACATTAAAATACATGTTCAGGGGTAAACAATAAGTATTGTGCCATAAAGTACTTGTACGGTAACTCCAAATGTTAAATGGCCAATTCCAATGGCCACAGCATCCCTCATTGCTGCTAACTCTACTGGCTTGTGGAAGGCTGCAAACAAATGATGTGCTACCTCTGCGACAGATGGTGTTGCCAGCCTCTTCTTTTCACCTGTCAGCAATAAGGGTTTACCATGTTGGAGAGTAAAGCTTGGCTAGTTTCTTTTTGCGTAATTGGGAAGAAATTACATTAAATCCTTTTAGCAAATTCTAAAGCCAAATTCTAAGCCCCACCTACCAGACTAGCATGAGCATATTTACGCATAAATACTTATTTTATTTCAAGCAATTTTGGATGACACATTATCATGGGAGGCCCTAGCTAGCTATAATATCAACAAAGATAGTTAAAGAGAATGTGTTGCTAATCATTTAAACCTTCTGTTAATCATAGAACCTAGATGCAGCCACGTACGCAGTTTGAGCCTTTGGTTCTGGTTAGCAGAAGGCTAAACTATTAGCAAAAATAGTTCTCTTCATCTTTGAAACACTTCAACAAATATAATTGTTCTTTATGGGTTGCTTTGCAATGTAGGTAGTTGATGCCAATACTGGAATAACAGTTTTCCTGTAGGATTTTCTGATGATGAATTAGTATTTCATCGTAAGGAATTTTTGGCCAATGGCGCTAAAATATATACTGCCCCAGCTTTAAAGGCTGAGGTGCTTAAAATCGACTCTTTGACCCTTTTCTTCCGTCAATTTCTATCCTCAGAGGCCTCCTTTCACATTATGCACATATGAAAAGTGAAGACTCATAGTGTGAAGAAAACAAAAACAGCTTTATGGGGAAGTCCAAATCCTGTATAGTCTTTCTGGACAGTCTGCACACTTGACCAATCACTGTGCCAAGATGGCATGCTTATCGGATTGATGGTTTTGGAAAGTAAATTGTCAAATACAATCCTTTCAATTAAATCTGGCAGAAATGTGTGGGTAAGGGGTTTCAGATGCTGGTTGATGATCTGACAAACACTTAGTTGACACATGCTGGTCCCTCTATGACACCCCTTATCATGCCAGGATCCTGAACAACTATGAGTCGCTAAAGTCTCAACAGAATCCAAGGTTACAAGATATCAGCTGGTAATACAAATCACAGACATACAATTCCCACAAACCATTTTAAATGTACGTTATCTTCGAGTTTAAACAAGCATTTTATATTTATATTTTAAGCGTAGTAACTTAATCAAACATACAATATGATATACACAAGCGAATAAAGAGACGTCTATGACACAATCTCACCACAGCTACATTACCAGACTGTAATCATGAAAATACACAAAGTTTTGGCACCTCATTTGCTGTGTCATAATCTCTGTGCTCTCGCATTCCACATCACTGTACACCAGACTGCTGTAAAGGTATAAAATCTTTAAGCCAAATCCCCATTTTTGGGTCTGTAATTCTACATCGGCCTCTGGTTTATTCCATTGAAGTCCTGCCTGTATCAATTCCCACTGCATGTCGGTTGGGCCAACTTATTCAGTAGCTGTTACTTGATGTTCTCTTGTTGTGTGTATAAAAAAGCCAAATCCGCGCGGAGATGACAGAGGGTGTAATCGCTAGCTATGTGATTCAACAATACGACTCTTAGAAGCTAATTCAGACTGGGGCCTGTCCTTGACCCTTAAGGAGCTTGTAATGTGGGCTTTTTTCCCACTCTTTGTATTTACCGGCAGAAACAAGGAGGGGGGACAGGGGTGGAGGGGGGACCAACCACTGTGTGAGGGCTTTTGCCCCTCCATGCCAGCGGCAGTCACACTGGGGGAGCTATGCACACGCACACACACACAGAAATGCACAAACGGGTCTCCTGGCGTGCACTCATTTCGTCGAGAGGGAGAGGTGAAGGTTGGAGGGTGAGGCAGAGGGAGACAGAAAGGGAGGAGGTTGGGGGGGGGGGGGGGACAAGGGGAGGACACAGAGACAAGAGCCCCCCACCTTCTTTGACCCGGCGGGGGGTCAGTCTTAAGGCTGCTCTGTCTATCCATGGGAGGACGGGGGTGGGGTGGTGGGGCAGGGGGGGGGGCTCAATCTGTGGAGGGCAGTGGTCCTGCTGGTCAGCACAGGGAGCTCCACGTTACCCAGTTATCCATGACAACCAGAGAGGGGGGGGGGGGGGGCTACATGGAAAAGCTCAGCTGCGGATCAGAGAGCGCTCGGTTGGAGCAGAGAGTGAAGAAACAAAGCACCCAGTGATTTTCATTTTTCCCCTCTTTGTCTGCTTTATATTGTCTGCAGACGTGTCCCTCTTTCTTTACTGGGAATAAAGGAGCTTTGAAGAAGACACCCACACACAGACACACACACACACATGTACACTGGTGTAGCTAATTGAATTATGTTTATACAGTAAGTCAAACGGTTTATTTTCCCTGTGACAGAGAGTGGCCTCCAATGAGAAAAAACTGAAAAAAAAGGGTTTCTTCTTGAAGGGGGCATTTCCAAAGCTCTGTAAAAAAGGGTAATGGAGGACACAGAGGTATTTTTATTCCTTTAAGGAAATGGCTCAGCAGATTTTTTACCATTTGACGGTACATTCACTGCAACACAAAGGCTCTTGTAAGCCTGTGAGTGGATAGAAGCAGACATTTCATGTGGTCTCGATCTAAAGTGCGGAAAATGTTCATTTCGCACGGATAGGTTCTGCTCAGGCTAAATGAATAGGCTTAAACTAATCCTGTCAGGAACTGTCCCATAGAAATTAATCCACTGCAAATTGAGTGAAACGTAAATCACTCAAGAAAAGAGGAAGATGAAAAAATGTCTGACATCCAAAAGTGTGCACAAATCCTTTGATGACATTTTATTTAGGGAATTTACCATTACCTATGGCCTTTCTGTAAGCTCTATTATTGCTACTCCTGCATTCATTCTTTTTATTTAATGATTGTTACAAAAACATGCTGCTCTGCAAAACATTACATTCAAGTTTGTGTCCGGATTTTGATATTTTTATTGGAAGTCATCACTCTCTCTTACAATATGTTACCAAAACTTTTGAAGAGACTAAAAATGTGAAAATCTAAAATAATTCGTAGGTGCTGTACAGATGATTGATACTAGCAAAAGAAAATGTGCCATGTGAAAATGATTTTTTGTTGTAATGAAGCATGATGGCTCGATGAACATTATTTTTTAATGATAAATCACAGGTGACCACCAAAGGAATTTTGGTTAGAGCTTTTAAGGTGGTGGACGCTGACCTTTGCCATCTACAAGGTTCAAATGTGAACTGTGAACATATTGTAAATAGTGAGAAATAAGATTAGATCAAAATCAAAAGAGCACTTTTAATTCTACTGTAACCAACACTATGGCGGTAGTTGTTTCATTTGTCCACGCATAACATGCAGTGTTGTCATCCCTTGCCATTGTATTGTTTTGGGAATTCTGTTTTTGAGTGATTTATAAACAAAAAAGACTTTCTGTCACGGCTTACATTGGCCTGTTGTTGACCTAACTAGTAAAGCCATGAGCAAGAGAGGGCCATGGTATAATATTCCTACATAATTGTTTAACATACAAATAAACATTGTCATTGCTGTATCTTTTAAAAGGTTACACGTTTAGTGACACTGGTTGCTAGCTGATAGCATCCTCCACTACTGAGCACTGTTTAAAACATAGATAGGCCTACCTCAGTACTCTGTGAATAATAATTCACATTACTTGTGCTACTCTTATTATTGTCAAAATTAATTATTATGCTTTGTCTTAACTTTAGGGCCTCTTCCTCATCCTACTCCAAAGTCCATATTTTCCCTCTGTCTCCTCCCTCTGTATTCTCATAGTCCCTGTTGTAGTTGCTGCTGTCGGCCACAGCTGGCGCTGTGCCTAACTCTCCCCAAACTTCCCCTCTCTCCGTCAGCCCAGCCTGCCTCTCTCCTGCTTCAGCCAACCCGGGCTGTGCCGAGCTGCTCCCTGCGGGATCAGAGCGCTCCCCCGCCGGGACCCTTCTCTCACATCCCCCTGCTGGGACGCGGCTACATTTCCAGCCAAGCAGTGCCTGCCTTGGCTTTATTATTGTGTCTGCGCCGCAGCCCCGCCAGCAGAGGCAGGCGGAGGAGGAGGAGGGAGACTGGTAGCCAGAGTCAGGACAAAGAAAAAGCAGGGAGACAGAGGCTAGCAAAGGGTTAGACTGGGAGAAATATTAGGCTGCTATTAATATCGCCGATAGGGCATTGGGAAATATTAACAAAAAGAAAGCGTGGGTTGTAAAAGCAGTATTCCCTCGGGGGTGGAGATGATGGGGAAGAGCGCTATGTCCATGCCACCAGACCACCACTACCTAGTGTAGAATAACGGGACGGAACACAGGGACGCTGGTCAGTTCGAGTCGGTACGGCTTTCCTGAGGAAAACCCAAATCAAACAGACCTAAAATAGTTTCGATAACTAAATAAAAAGCTACGACGAAGCCGCGAGGAGCACGAAGACAGAAGGCACGTTTCATTTTTGAGGACAATTTCCCAGAACCTACTCGGGCGCCTCGCTTCACCTGGACCGTCATCGTACCGCTGTGGCACCGCCACCACGCTCTCGGACGGTTGCCGCTGTCACTTTACCCTAATACCGCGGGACTTGCTCAGGTGTTCGCTTCGCCTGTGGCTGGCTGCTCGCGCACAGGTAGTAGTGCTCGAGAAGTCGGCAGTGGGCTTGCACCGAGAGAAAAGCTAATTGTTGTGCGCAGGAAAGCAGAGAAACTGAGATTGTCGGCGTCCGGGCACGTTGTACGAAGAAGAAGGGACTATCGACGGGAAGTTGTTCGCGTTTACGCTACAGGTTGCGTGAGCCTCGCGACCACTCAGGAAGAATACGCAGCAGAGGAGCCGAGTCGCCTGCAATCCGCTGTGCTCCCGGTGGTGCGGTTTGTTGTCGCTGGACTTACGGCCGTTTCCCAATCAGAGGACTGAAGCTGCCGCATTGCAACAGGCGAAGAAGAAGCAGCAGCGAAAGTGGTGGAGAGGTACGGGTTGTCCGCCTGCATGGTTAGCAGAAAACACGGAGCGGAACAAAACAATAGAAAAATAACATTTTAAAAGGAAAGACCAGAGATGTCTAGACGAAAACAGGCCAAGCCGCGCTCCGTTAAAGGTAAGAAACTGTGTTTTTGTTCCTCATGTGAAAGGATAGCCTACTTTACTCAGGAGTAAAATAAGGAGACCATGACCAAGATTTCATGCCCAACTCTGGTGTTTGTTAGCTAATTTAATTTAATTATCCCCAAGGGCTGCAAGCAGTCTTTCTGTGGTTTCACACAGAGGTTAATGTCTTACATTTAAAATGTGTGTGTTAGCTCATATTTAGCATATTCAGTCATTGTTTGTTATTGGTAACGACATTGGTAAAATGTTTAACATGTAAGGGAGCGCATAGTTGACTGTGTAGCTTGGTAACAGTTTCGAAATGTAGCATCACATTTTATATAAGTTTCAAACATCTCCGGATTGTTTTCTCTGTCTGCCAGTCCACTGGGTTAATTGTTTTCAATTAGCTGCCATTCTGTCAGAACATGATATATGATACACTGGTGTCTCGTTTCTGACAGCGTGGGTTGTGCTTTTCGGCCAACCTGTAATTCACTTTGTTAAGGAGTCCAATGTAATCTGGATTATTCCCATGTTGGGATATGTTGCACTTGCTTTTAACAGCCCACTGCTGCTTTGTTGTGGTGTTTGGCTGGTTGACCCCAAATCAAATCACTTAGCCCCCATATCCGATGTCTCAGTTTATTTCACACAAACATAGACATCAAATTAATTTAATATGATCCACACTTTAATGGAATTGCGTTGCATTGCTTGACGTTAACTTCTTTATTTTTACAATATTGCTGTGAATATTTTCAATTTGTCAGCGTTTCAGGCCTCCCTTCACACTTAAAAAATGTCCTCCATGGTTGGGCACATAATGTAGACTAACTGGATTTCAAACATTGTTTTTCATAAAGTTCACTGAAAGGCAACTTTATTGGTATAAAATCCACATTCTAAAAAGCGGTTCTATTACTTTTTTTTCATAAGGAAGCCTCAAATTCCCCATACCATTTAATAGTATTCATTGCAGTGCATGGGTGAGTGGGCATCTTGCATGAGGGCATGTGGTGGCCTTGGCCTCCATGTCTCCTTTATGGGACCCAGATGGGCAACGGGACGGGCTGACCATGTGGTTGCCCCCCTCCCCCGTTTCCTCCGCCATATAGGCTTTCCCTTTCTGTGACTATATCTGGGAAGCAAACAGATTTTTTGAAAGTGATTTAGACTGGGTGTTAAGTTTGACTAACAGCTTCATTGTAGGGTTCAGGTTCTGAAGTTAAGCCTGTTTTGGACGTATGTGTGATTGTGTTCTTTTTTAGATACGTTTATGTTTGTAATATCTATTACTTTGGGCTACTTGTCAGGAAAACCAATCAGTGTTGTTTACTTCAACCCACAAGAAAGGGGTTGTGATTGAGAGTGATGCGTTAGTTTATAGATTCCACAGCCTCCTCAGGAATGTACTGTAAAGCTGGTTCATTGTTGTTGATATATCTTATAACACACATTTGACTCAAATTTGACCGTATGTAGTGATTAACAATTATTGATGCTTTAGATACACACTGCATGTGGACATTTGCTGTGCACGAGAAGTTAGTACTCCAAATTAGAGTCGCAAGTATATGGAGAAAAGATTGACGCATAAATGTTCTGTGTGTTTTGGGGTTTAGAATCTGACTATCTGACCCAAATCTGTTACCATCACCACCAACTAGCATTCAAATAGAAAAATAAATACAAATGTTGATGATGCACACATACAAATGGCCTTATAATGACATATAACAACTATTTTGAGTTTGAGTGCTGCTGGCATGTCTATTGATATCTTATTTAACCAATAGGACTATAAAGATTTCTATCCCCGTTGTTTATTGATACTTTACTCTGTCTGTATTTCTCATTTCTGTTTGTGTCTGGGCAAAGAAAAAGAAATGCATTGCTGAAGTAATTTAAAGGCAAATGATGTCATAAACAATAAAAATGACAATCCAGTTTAATCTGTAGAAATGGAGGAAGAATAACTGGTGACTATTTCATAAATGACAGTCCTAATCAATTACGTTTTTTTTAACCATGATTTAACAGTGGTATTGTATGTAGTTTAAGTTGCACTTCATCAGTAGGCCTAAGATGTGGTTGAATTTGGTGTTATTGCCCTCTTCTGAGCGTGGTCGATGCTCGATGCAGTTTGTCAGTGAACACATCAGCTGCTGTGGACCAGTGAATCTGTCCTCTGCTGCTCTGCCATCGCAATGTTCAGTGTGTGTTTTTTATGTGCGTGTTTATACTTGCAACATCTAGATTCTTGTATTTGGGTTTGCAATCATGGACACGCACGCCTTGTGTGTGTCTGTGTGTGTGTCACTCAGGCAGCCTGGTCTCAGCAGCCTGGATAACGAGGAGCTTAGCTTTAGTCAGGCAGCCAAGCGAAGCAGAGCGAAGCAAAGCTGAGGCGGACGACCACCACTCAGTGTGTGTGAGTGAGTGTGTGTGCCAGTAAAGGTACACAGCCCCTTGTCGTCTAGCTTTGCATAAGCACCATGTGTTTTGTGTATGTGTACTGATGCATCTGAGTGTGTACACGCGTGTTGCTATCTCCCCTCCGCACCTTGCCCCACTGACAGCTTGGCAAGACCTGGCATTGGGGGGAAGATGGAGAAGAGAGGGATGGAGGCGAGATAGATAGAGATGGAGGAGGAAAGAGGGGGTTGAAGGGTAAAGGGGAGAGAGAGGAGAGGTGTTTGGGGGCAGCACAGTGGCACACAGCAGGTGAGTGGGCAGGGGGGGAGGGGGGGGGCGATGGGGGCCAGGAGGAGGTGAGGATCGCTGGGGGATTATCTGTGTTTTCATGTTCTTCTGTCTTTCACCTGCTCACCCAACTCTGACTGGCTGGCTGGCTTACGGACTTACTGGCCAGCCAGGCATGCCAAAACAAAACAAAGAAGAAGCACGAATTCCACCTCCGCCATGTACTTGCGACCTGAGTGGCCCTGCTCTGAAAAGGGTTGTTTTTATCCGGAAATGAAATTCATAGCTGAATGTTGATCTTTCATTGTCACTTTAACCCTGTCAAAGTGCTCCTGGATCGTGGAAAAATGCGTACATATGGCACACATATCCATCATGTTAGTTATAATACTTTTAATGCTTCCCAAATAACTTCAAATGTATTGCCGACAATAGCAACACATAGTTTTTAAGTTTTTGCATTTGCAGAGTTTGAGATTTAAGGCATTGATTCATTAGGGTAACAACTAATGATATTAAATCAGATTCGGTCATATTTAAGTTCTGTAATTGTTTTGAGTTGAGAACATTTAGGTATTTACTTTTAGTGTACGCTGTGTAAAGCAGACCCCCCAGTAAGTGAACCGGTCGTTCACATTGTTGCAGTGACCAGACGCTGTGTCGTTAGGCCCCAAAACACGTCTTCACATTTACTTCCAATGGAAGGAGACTTTAACAAACTCTTAGAAAGTCCTTAAATAAATCATTAGGACCTAAGAGTTATAAAATGCGCTGAAAGCCAAATCCAGTTGTCCAGTTATTTTACCTCTCTATTCATTTGATAGTGCCGAGACCGGTCGTGACCGAGCAGATTGGAGGCGGGGCTTAAGGAAAACGCAATGTTTTATAGGCCCAGATCCGGGTATTATTATTCTCAAGCAACTTTCATAGGAACGGTTCCCGCCTCAACACTGTATCCAGTTAAGGTAGGGTAGGTAAGTTTGAGCAACCGGCTCGAGATACACTTTTGTTATATTCCATGGAATGCTCTTAACATCCCGATAGCATGAATATCTTAAGTGCTTTGACAAAAAAATCCATAAAAAAATGTCATCTGTGGAAGCCGTAGTACTGTAAAAAGTACGACCAATCATTTTAGCCGGCCCGGCTAAAGTAACTGGATGGCCTACCTGCCTGTCAGCCTTCCATCTGTGCACAAACTTATCTCGTGCCCTCATTGGTCATGTGCGCGTTCGTGTGTGTTGGAGGAGGGGCTCTATAAGGAAGTGGCAGATTTTCTCCGGTTGTGTATTTTCAAATTCTAGCGATCTCGAGCCGGTTTCTCAAACTTACCTACCCCACCTTTAATACATCCATGGTGTAATCCATGCTGTGGAGCTACCAATTAGATTGTAGATGTCATATACATGCAACCTTAATCAAGACATTTCAAATAAAAAACATATTATGAAAAAGCTGGATTCTTTGAACAAACGGCAGTATGTTTCCTGACTGCTCCTCCATGTTTCACCACTGCAGCTAAATTCCTCTGATGGATTTTCCTGACCAGCCTAGCCTATACAGTGATTAGGCCTTGTTAACAGTGGGGGGAGTTGACTAATTGCAGTCTGTTAATTGAACACGGACTAATGGCGCGACGAAGGGCCATGAAACTAGCTGATGGGGTTAGAGGAAAAGGAGGGGTGAGCGGGAGAAAATAAATGAGAGCACGGCTTCTCTCTTATCAAATATTATTTCAATGGATTAATCCCTTTTTAATGTGTGTCTTTAGCGAGGCGAGGCGGCAGAAATCTCCTTCTCTGTCTGCTCAGGCGGCCTCACTATCCTATCTCTTGCTCTCTCTCTCCGAGCTCTCAGCCCCTTGAGTCTCTCATGCATTATGTAGTGATGATTATTACTTAATTACACATTAATAAATCCGCTTCATTTGCAGGACATTAAACGGGAGTTGAGCGCATATGACAGGGAGATGGAAGAGAGCAGGCAAGATTGGAGAGGGGAGGGAATGCAGGGAGCACTTTACTTTCTAGTGTGTATTTGGTTTGTTTAGAGTGAGTGGAGTCAAATGAGTGGGAACAGAGGGGAGGTCCTGGTCTGTGTTAAGTCGAGCTTCTCCGGGCTAATAGCATTCATTTCCACTCATTCTCTTCCTCTCTCTGTCCTACCTACATTCTTTGTTCCTTCCACATTTTCATAATGTGACTATGGTAACATAGGGCCCCGGCTCCACGAGGACAAATACGGGTTGAATCCGCATATTTCTCATGCGTATAGCCCTCTAAGCTCGACGACGCCGTAAGGGAAACGTAGAAACAGACCCCGCACAAGACAACGGGTCCAAAGGTGGATAGATCTGGGAACGGAAGCGCTCTGGGGGCCGTCCATCGGGGCCGTGGGAGTCGCCTATACGGTCATTCGTTTTCATAGCCCCGCCTCTCCCCGCCTCTCCCCACCAGATTCAGATTCAGATTATTTATCTTTATCTCGATATGAACATAAACGCGAGTGAAGTGAAGTCTAATCTGACAGGACGGAGACACGCAGCTCCTCCGGCTGTGAAGCAGCGGGGAGGCAAAACAGACACTTCAAATCAGATCACCACCCTTAGCTATTTTAATTACCTCTCAAAACTACCTAACCTAGTTATAAATATGTTTATTTTTACTGTCGGGTTTACTTACTGGATCAGCCTGCTGCATGAGGAAGATGAAGATTTAAACTTTAACACACACATTGACCGAGCGAAAACTCCTGCGCGGTTCCCTCCGCCCCCACCGCGGAGAAAAAAACAGAAGTGCAGCCATGACAACCATTCTTCTTCGCTGCTTTTGTGGAGGGAAGTTGCTGCTTTTGTGGAGGAAGTTACAGCGCCACGTACAGGTTCGGCATATGTACTGCAGCTTTCTCAGCGTTTTGGATGTAAACGGAGCCGTCTCGTGGAGCTTGACACAATCCGTGTATATTGCGTGGGGACGGAAGGTTTTTTTGCGGTTGCATTTGCGTTACTCCGATGCGTTTTGCCGTATTTGTTCTCGTGAGCCGGGGCCATAGTCACATTACTCAGCTAGATCTGACATTATTTAATATTACAATCAATTCTATGTTTGCTCTCCAGGAGATCAATAACATTTAAAATATGTATACATATTATACAGGGTCCAATTTAACGGCTTCAAATTGCTTTTCTGTCTTAAACCAACAGATGGTTAATTAGCTATTATTAAAGACAAGAAAACGCAGTAAATCCTCAGATTAGAGACACTTGAACCATAAAAATTACTTAATGACTAATTATTGCAGATTATGTGGATTGACCAATCAAATGATTGACTAATTGTTTCAGCTGCAAGTCTATGCCCTCTTACTTCTTGAACAGTAGTTAGGACTCCATTATAGTTCATGTAAGTATGTGGTTTTAACTGTATTAAGAGACTCTGGGATTGTAATTATTCATTGCCTGGAGTTAAAGTTATTGTCAATTAACTGTGCAAGACTTTAAAATTAACAACCGCCAAATGTGGGTAAAAATTAATTGTGGTGGGAAGTGTCATGAAATTCCAAGCCAGTTTGGTGGTTGCCTAACCTAATTAGGATACAACTAGTTTTAAGAAGGCAAAATAAAATGACCTCTGCCACAGGACAATGACTTCATTTATTTTTCTTCATATAATCGCTGTTCAAGCATGTATCATCATTCCAATATCAAACAGCAGCATGAGGACTGTACAGTTCATCTTTCCGTTTCTCTTTCCTTCTCTCTCCTTCTCTTCCCCCATCTGGCTTTACCATTAGTCATTTAATGTCACCCTTTGGCGGAGCACAGAGACTTTCATAGGGCGACTGGCTCTTATAAAACTCAAAGACCCTACACATGTGGCTTGGATTACTTGAGGACAACAATATGTTGTTTTGTAGGTACATCAGAGGCACCGCAAACGCCTTTTTGCTTTTATTTGCACCAAAAAAATGTGACCGCTTATCTCATTTTTATTTGTGCAGCTACAAACCGTGTTAACAATAATGCAATCAGTGTGCGTACAGCCACATTGAGTTACTCCTGTGTAAAAGCTTGTATTGGCTTTGCATTAAAGCCCGCTGAACCATTAAATGGCTTTCCGAGAGCTTTGTTTGAAATTCCATTGACTTTCTCGACAGGGGGTGGGTTTGAGTTTTTTGTTTTCTTTTTTCTCAAATGGGACAAAACAAGCTAATGTATTTGGTGATCGGTGAAGCCCAGCAGTACCATGCATTGAATGTAATTGGGTTCATGTTGATCTTCACTCAATTAAAAACAAATGACTACACAATTGAACACTCAGTGTAGAAAATAACGAAGTAGAGTAGGCCAATTTGATTGAAGACATTCTGAGATGCAATACAACAAGCACAGATGAGGTCTAAATAATATTGGCTACAAATTCAGTTTGGCTCCTTTGGTTTCATTGTCCTGGTATACTTAATGTTTGCTCACAGAATTGAGTCCTCATTTAAGTTTCACATGAACTTTTCTTACTGTAGTGAAGTAAAAATGTCCTGTTTGGGAAAGGCCAATTGAATGTATACTATTTCTGTGGCTGGACGTGTCAGACAAGAATCTCGTGTAGAGAAAACCCCTTGTGTAATTTGGGATAACGGCTCAAATGTCTAATGGACGTGACTTGATACGTTTCCTTCATCAGTGTTGAGCAGTGAAAATGAGGTTTTGTCTGAAATAATGGATGGAAGAAGGTCATATCATCTGGTAGGCTTGGTTAGGTTTTTATCGTGTGTGAACTCATCTGTGTGTCCAGAAAGGGTGAAGTCCCTCAGTGAGGTGTGCGTATGCCAGCGACGACTCCTTATCAGCGGCCAGCCTGGCGGGGTTGTGCATGTACATGTGTGTGTGTGAGAGTGTGTGTCAGAACAGGGCCGTCATGGGCCAGGACCGTGCCATTGTAGCGGCTTAGCTAGCCTCGTTTATCAGCTGCAAACTCACTGGACCTTAACACACACCCACCCCACTGGAGACAAACACACACACACACGAGCACAGTGTAGCTTGGCTCGGTGCATGCCCTCGGCTTTTAAGAGGAGAAAGATGATGCTTGTGTGACTATACACATGCACGCACACACACACACACACACACACACACACACACACACACACACACACACACACACACACAGTCAATCCAGACATAGATTCCTTAGCCTAACTCCCCCCACCACTGGATAGTCTCAGGGGACCCGGGCCCTTCTAAGTTTCCTACAAGGCTGAGTATGTGTGTAAGCATCTCTTACTGAGAGATTATGCTTGTTTCTTTGTTAGACACAGACTTTATGCCTGCAGTGTATTTGTATATCTAGTTTGGAGTGTTTGGTTAGATCTTATGTCTTGTGCCGTCTTTTGTCCTTGTTGAAGCCTGAGTGGTGCGGGAATGAGTCCTGAAACTCGGAAATGAGTCAGCATTTTACCACTTCTGGTTCCATGAGTTTAGAGTTGACCATTTTTTAAATACGTTTAAGGTTAGATGCCTAAAATAAGGTCTGTGGTTAACACAAAATGACTTGCACATTTTGTTCTATGACAAAACAAGATGTCAGTAAACAACCCATTTGGGAATGTCCTTGGCTTCTATGAGTCTTGAAAACGATGATTGCTAACAAGTGACTAAATGATACCACTGAAAAACATCACACCAAACACGAGCCTGTCTTTAGCGTAGCGGTGGTGATGCACAGCCATGTGACCGTGATGTCGTTTATCAATAGCCGTTAGATTTTCACTTCTGGCATTTACGCTTCAAAAACCATAAAAGTGGTGTTAACATTCTCCAATATTTCAAAAATCCATTGGAAAAATCCCATTGCTTTTTGTCATGCGAGCCCTTGCGATGCTAACTTCCAGATCAGCCCACCATTAGATACCTAACTATGTTATCAATTAATATGGAAATCGTTCATACATTTTCTTCAACTTAGATTCATTATCATCATTATCCTTTTTTTCATGCTTCTCTAATGCTGAATGATCATTTCCCAAAAACTTGTAAGCACGTCTTGACACAACCTTTAAGATGGTGCTTTTGAAAAAACATTCATTTATTATTTCATTAATATTTATACAAAATACATTCTTAGTTTGGCTCGATCTTTTTGGATGCGCAGGATTTGACTGAAACGATATGTGGATGTGTTCAGCAGGCATCCAAATGATAAATGAGGTGAAACCGGTGTGTGAAAAGGAATAATGGCTAATTATTTGAGACATAATTGCAGTTTTTCCCTTACCTCATTCAGTCTCTTTTCCCCCTCTTCCATCCTTCCCTTCCACAGCCTCATGCATTTCTCCCCTCCACTCCTTCCTCCCCCCTCCCGTCTCTAATAATCCCACCCCCCCTTCCTTCTCCGTCCTATTCTGTACATTAAACATTAGTGGTGGGGGCAATTAGCAGGGCCCCTCTGCACACCTGGCTGATGCATAATATATTTATCTGGCTACCCTCCCTCCCACTCTCTGGCACTCATACACACACATGCTGCTGTTGATGAAAGGGTGACTTTGGGAAATGTGTGTGTAGGCTATGAGGACTTATGGGGCATTATGCCCCCTTGTTTGACCCCCGCATAACCTCATCACTTTGAGCTTCTGGCCAGGCCGTAAGTCACTAGTCAGATTTCCGCACTCATGCATGATTGTGTATTTTTTTCCTTTATTTTTATACAAGTATCCAATCTATTCGGTGGTGGCGAAGTCGATAGGGACTTGGTTTGGCAACTGGAAGGTTACCAGTTCGAGTCCCGGCAAGACCAAGTGCTACCGAGGTGTCCCTGAGCAAGGCACCGTTCCCTACACTGCTCCCCGGGCGCCGGACATAATGGCAGCACACTGCTCCTAACACTAGGATGGGTCAAATGCAGAGGAACAATTTCGTTACATAGTACCTGTACTGTGAAATGACAAAAAGAGCAATTTATTTATTTTATTTTATTCCTCCATTTTATGTGTCAAAGTAAGCCTCATCCTTGGAAATAATCATTTCTTTGGGAATATCTTTTTAGTGGTGTTATCCGCAGTTGATCCATTATTTGTACGCATCCTCCCATATGGTTCAGCATGCATATGTGTATCCTGTTTGTGCACGTGTGTATTTCGGGCGTATGTGTTGTAAATAACACCAAAGTGAAACATTGAATTTCCCCCCTGAGGGATAAATAGTCTTGTATGAACTGCAGATTTAATACACAGCCATCCTAGTTGTTATATAAAGTTCTATTTAAGATCATAATCGGCAACATATTTATAAAAATCATCATTTGAATGATATGTTTTCTTGCAAATAACCCCATAGATAGAATGTACAATCGTAAAATCTGGAGCTGTGAATAGGATCTTTTTTGAAAGCTGTTGCAAAAAATGATTGAATCTGTTGTTTAACCGCTTTTTAGCACACTCTGCGTTGTCACATAGACGGACACATACACACACACATTCACACACACACAATGGAGCCAGACTAATGTGCATTGTCCTCAGAGTGTGGACCCTTGAACAGAACAAGCTGCTTGTCTTGTGTTCCCTTTTTATTGGACACTCTGCCGGGTCTTTGTAGCGCGCCCCACTATAGACTTACCAATGCTTCTTTTTAGTGCTCGAGTCTTCAGTTGGTTTTTCTAACTCCTTTCCATTCACCTCCCAGTCAAAAGGCAAGGGCGCCCCGCTGTGAGACATACAATGGAGCAAGAGAAGTGTGAGAGCAAGAGAGCAGCAGCGAGAGAGAGGCTCTCCAGGCTGAATTACAACAGAAAGGGACAGAAAATGTTTATTAGCGGTACATATTGTCCTTATATTTAGTGACATCAAAAATCCTTGCAATTTATTGAATCTTACTTAAATATTTTATGTAAATGTGGTAATTGCAACTTAATCACTTTAGGTATTATTCACCAATTGGTAATGCTTTACTAAATGTTGCCTTTCCTCCGCCTACTGTCAAGATTAGGCAGTTTTAGCATATGCTAGCTAAAGTGAGGAGAGCAAATGACTCTCGGATAAGCTTTAGAGAAACCCAGAGTGACTTTACTTGTTTTGTTCTGAAACAGCAGCAGAGCAGGAGGAGGCGGTGTCTCGCCCGCTCCCTAATAAAAGCTTCATGCCTGTATCAAGACAGAGACAGAACAAGAGATTGCATGGTTAGATTGGTGTGAAGGTGTGTGTGTGTGTGTGTGTGTGTGTATATGTGGTGAGTGCAGGCCAATTTTAAAAATGCAGAAGTTCTGTCTGCCTTAGACTCAGAGTTGATAAGCAGTCGAGGGACCAGTATATCCTCCTCTCCTCTCCTCTCCTCTCCTCTCCTCTCCTCTCCTCTCCTCTCCTCTTTTTTCGACCCTTAAAAGCTAATTACGACATTGGTGAAAGTAGTTAAATAATTGACTATCTGTAATAGCACTTAAGCCAGCATACATGTTCTCTAAACCTCTATTTTATAATGAACCTTGGCTAATAGGATGATTATCTCTTAGCAAACCCTTAAGATCTTGGTTTTCTGTGTATGATGAGTGTCTTTTGTACTTTCAAGCGTTTGGGTTAGACCTTTGTTAATTGGATCACTTTTTAAATGAAGTGGACTTGTTCACTGCAGTTCAGATATCTTTCTATTTCATCAAATACAATATATTGTTTGCATGATTTATGTAACTTGTAAAAAAAGGTGTGCTTTAATAATTCATACATGAACGTCTTAACATAATATAAATGTTAAACAGGGAAAAAAGTCATTTTGATAAATGATGGCTACGTTTTGCGTTTGGAATAAGATGCCTGATTATACATCTACTCAAACAAACAAACATCCAGCCACGCTCGGAGCGCACACGCGCCGTGTGTATATTTTTCTTGTTGCTCCCAGAAGGAGCGTGACGAGCAAGTTAATCTATCCGCCAGCGATGTGGCGTGACACAAAGCTGTTTATTTCCCTTTTTCCTCTCCGTGTCACCGTCTCTCTCTCTTCCTCTCTCCTGTAAAGCCTAATCAAGTTTGTATCAAGCTAAATAATGCCTTAGCGTGAAATTGGTGTCTTCAGTCAAAAAGCACTCCCCAGCCTGTACTACAAGAGAAGGCAATTATGTTCCCCTCCCACCCCACATCCCCCACCCACCAGTCCTCACTGCTCGTGTGTGTGTGTGGATATGCATGCACTATACCTCATCATTTCTCTGAGATGTTCTTGAAAACATTTTAGTTCATTTATTGTGTGTGTGTGTGTGTGTGTGTGTGTGTGTGTGTGTGTGTGTGTGTGTGTGTGTGTGTGTGTGTGTGTGTGTGTGTGTGTGTGTGTGTGTGTGTGTGTGTGTTGTGTGTGTGTGGTGTGTGTGTGTGTGTGTGTGTGTGTGTGTGGTGTGTGGTGTGTGTGTGTGTGTGTGTGTGTGTGTGTGTGTGTGTGTGTTGTGTGTGTGTGTGTGTGTGTGTGTGTGTGTGTGTGTGTGTGTGTGTGTGTGTGTGTGTGTGTGTGTGTGTGTGTGTGTGTGTGTGTGTGTGTGTGTGTGTGTCGTGTGTGTGATGTGTGGTGGTGTGCTGTGGTGTGGTGTGTGTGTGTGTGTGTGCTTGTGTGTGTGTGTGTGTGTGTGTGTGTGTGTGTGTGTGTGTGTTTTGAGGGAACTTCTAGTTCAGTTATTTCTGGAACCTTCCCCAGAGTCAAGGTTCTCCAGAGGAATGCTCTCCCTCTCTTTCTCTCTGTGTCCTACACCTCATCCCTCTCTCCTCGCTGCCCTCCTTCACCTCTCCACTTTCATGCTCACCTCTCTCCCGCCGTTCCCTCTCTTCTGATTTCTGTTTCCTTCTTTGATCCACTCTTTACATGTTCCAATTTGTTCCCCCTTTTCTCCTCACTTTCCTCTCCCCTCTCTACGTCTCTCCTGCTATTGATTCCTCTTCCCGCCACACTCTCTGACAGACAGAAAAACAAACGTCAGATCAGAGAGGCTCTTTAATCTCAAGCTGTGTTGCTTGGCCCTGAACATCAAATCTACACAGCTTGTGTGTGTGTAAACACGAGTGTTCATCTCTCTCTGCAAATGTGTTGTGTGTTAATAAGCAGCTATTGCTTTAAAATGAGTAAGCGTGCGTGGGTTTCCTGTTTTCATAAACAGAATTGGCCATGCATGTGCACTTTGAGGTCCCTCTACACAGGTTGAAGGGAAATGCTATGCAGGGCGCATGGCCATTTGAGTTGTCGTTTTTTTTTTAAAGATGCGTTTGGGATGTTTGATAGCAACTCTGAATGACAGCATAGCATGGTAACACACTGACCTCATAAGAGACAAAAGAGAAGATGTGAGGAGCGACATGGGTGCAGAGATGAGGATATTTGGGAGGGGAAAGTAAGAAAAAAACACAATTAGATAGTAGAAACATGTTTGGATCTAAAGAGAAAAGGATGAGTGAGGAAGAGTAGAAAAGAGATGGTGGAAGAGAGGAAGATAGAGAGGGCGATGAAGCTTGTCCGCCAGGCTTTGTTTGGTTGTTGTTCTTTCTCTCTGCCATCCATCTAAGCCCTCTGCTACCTCCGTCCCTTTACACACACTCTCACAAACAAAAGCACACACACACATTCGCACTGTCCCAAACCCCAGACTGGCCTGGTGTTTCTGGCCAGTGGCTCAGTGCTCGGCATGTGTGTGTGTGTGTGTGTGTGTGTTTATGTATTTTAAGGCTGTTTTGTTCAGAATGCAGGCAGGCAGAGAGAGCGGTTTTACTGCTGATAAAAGTATTTGGTTTAATCAGCTTCTGTCCCCGTCCCCTGGCTAGAAGTGCTTACTTGTTTGTGTGTGTGTGTGTGTGTGTGTGTGTGTGTGTGTGTGTGTGTGTGTGTGTGTGCTTGACACAGGCCATTGAAGTTAGGGGGGCTCCCGGGGGGCAGGCTGGGGATGGAGATTGGCATCAGCCCTCGGCCAGTAGCGTCACAAAGTCGTTCCTGAGGGACAGGAAGGGCAGCCAATGAGAGAGTCCCTCTGGTGGTATAGGGAGAAATCATGTTGGGGAGGGGAAACAGGGGCTAGGAAGTGGGTTGGAGTGGGGAAGTAAGAGGGGGAGAGACAGAAAGGGAAGAGGGAGAAAGGGAAAAAAAGTGTCTAGGATGAGAGACAGACATAAAGAGGGAAAGAGAGCGGGAGAGTTGGATGACAATTACCCTCTTGACTTCTGTCCAGCACCAGTTGTCAATCAGCCGGCCCCTCCGGGAACAGAACCAGTGTATCATTGGCTACAGTGACCCACATCCCGCCTCTATGGGCCGCCTGGCCAATGCGTGATTGGCCACAGTGACCCGTTCGTCAAAGAGATCTGGGAACACCAGAGCCTTGGGAATAAATGGCCCTGATAGCGTGCGTACATGTGTTGTTTAGGAGGAAAAAAGACAAAGGGTTTCCAGGCTGTAAGTGCTTCCATGGGACAGAAGAGAAGGAGAGACAAAGATAGGAGGGGAGCAAATGTGGAGGAGTGGGGGAATGCAGAGGAAGTGCGGAGGTGATAGAAAAAAGAAGGGAAGAAAATAAATTAAAATGGGTGATGGAGAACAAAGCGAGGGAGGGAGCAGTGGTCAGGGGGGAAACACATACATGGAGGGAGAGAGACACTAGGGAGGAAAGATGGCAGGATGTGGGCAATGAACAAGGGAAGACGGAATAGGTAGGTAAAGGAGGGAGGGAGGAAGGCAAAAACAGATGTTGTAAAAAAAGAGATGGAGAAAGGAGACAGCAGAGTGAGATGTACTGCTTGTGTGAGTGCATGTGTATAATTAATAACAACCGTGTCAATATTTGTTTATGGTGCCATCATGATGCTCTCCTGTTACATCTCCTCTCCGATAAACTTTAGAAATTGGAGCCTGCCAAACAGCCGTAGCTCACTATTGAGATACTGTCTGCCAAAATCAGTGCAGTTAACACATGCCAACCTTTCCAAATCCAAAAGAGGTAGGTTTGCGCGCGGCAAATGTGCACTCCCAAATGAGGTAATCAGAAGAAATGGAACCCCAGTAATTACATGTATAAACCATGTATTTAACATATATTGCATAATTGTATGCATTTTTCACAAAAAGTGGTAGTTTGGTAAACAGTGACATCAACGACATGTTTGGTCTGTAAAATGCCCGAAAAGTAAAAGAATGGGAGATAAATATCGCATAATCTCCACATTTTATTATATTTTTAATGTGTTTCTGGTCCTCTTTCAGTTGAGACAGTGTAGATGAAGGATGTGTCAGAATGTAGGAAAGCCAGAACTCTTGTTTGAACACTGGATAAAGCCAGGTTCATATTCTCGTTTCATGTTGTTGACATATTAGAATCAAAGGTTTTCACAGAAGGATATCTCTGTGTCGCTCCATAAATCAGAAATGACTGCCATGAAAAGTAATTTCCTGCATGTTTTTACTAATAAAGTGTGATATAAATAGTCTACAGGCTTTCTGATTGTTGTACTTTGCTAAATGGAGACATTAAGTACATGTAAAAGAATGGGAGATAAATATCCCAAAATCTCCACATTTTATTATATTTGTTGTGTTTGTGGTCCTCTTTCAGTTGAGACACTGTAGGTGAAGGATGCTTCAGGAAAAGACCAAACACTGGATGTCTTTCAGTCGCCAACATGTGTTTTCGAGACACTGATATTAACGGGGAAACCCTGCAGGACTCAAATGCCTCGTCTCTGTCCCCTTAAACTCATTTTGGAGTGATTACCCATCAGCACCGGGGGTAACGCTGCCCTTCCTCTGCACGTTGTTTCACTTTCAGAAACACAGAGGACTGTTTGTATGACGGGATCACAGATATGCTGCAAACGGTTTCCGCTAAAAGTCGAGTCCAGTGTCTATGGAGCGCCAAGGGGCATTTTACATGTTTATAATTTGGGAAAATTGTAAATCGGTAGGGTTGGCAGGTATGTTAACATGCTTTTCTATGAGAGCTTTATTGCAGCGTTTAATCTTTTATTGTCAAGAAAGCTATCCAGTTAGTAGAACATAATCAAGTGATGTGTTTGAACATGTAATGAATTGTCTCCAGTCTTAAACCAATGTTTACATATTTGCTGTGCATTTTTTAAATAAGAGTATACAGTAGGGATGCTCCGATCGCCAATTTTGGGGCCGATCGCCGATCCGATCGAGTGGGCGGGGCCTATGGGGATCTTCCATTTAAAGTGATGTTTAAAACTCAGTTAATGGGGCTCATTCACTGGCGCTTCCACAAACAACAACCAACATAATTATTACATTCAAATGAAGTACATTATTCAAGTTTACATTAACTTTGGATAATAACACGGGAGAAATGAGCTGAAGCGCTCTCTCTTCCTCTCTCCCCCTCTCTCTCTCTCCTGACAGCCTGTCAGTATCGTCTCATGCAACTCACTGATCCAGTAATGAGTGCCCCGACAGTGAAGAATAAACATATTTATAACTAGTTTAGCTTGTTCCAGAGGTAGATCAAATAGCTAAGTGTGTTAGGTCTAACTCTTAGTGTGTGTTTCACTCCGCTCACCGGTCCGTCACAGCGGGTGGAGCTGCAGGATTTCTGCTTCACACACACGTTGCATACCGCTATTTTATTGTCATTTTCGGACACCTTAAAATACTGCCAGACTGGTGAAGCCATTTTGGCGAGCTTGTTTTGCCGCGCACAGAGAAAAGTGTCATGTATTTGACGTCATTATTTGACGTCATCATTTGACGTCATGCGATCGGCTCTCGCAATCTGCATTTTTAGAGAGCACCGATCGACCAGCAGAGAGTGAGTATCGGCCGATATCGATCGACAGAGAGTGAGTATCGGCCGATATCGATCGGCGGCCGATCGATCGGAGCATCCCTAGTATACAGATATAATTCTCATCTTATTCCTTGGCTGAATGGCTACAGGTATTCCTTCACCTGACAGAGTAGGACCTCACATATTCTACAAGTGTTTGTGGAAGATGACTTTTTTTAGCTCTAATATCAAAGATCTAATTTCCAATTGCTGTTATTGTTTTCGTTGAAGCTTGCACTGATATTGGGATATTCTGCATTGCAGATTCTCACACTGGGACCTACTTTGCGTATGCATGTTAAATGTGTGGTGTGTGTTTTGTGGCTGAGGACACCCTGGTATAATTGCGTTCCTGTCTACTGAACCGTGGCAGCACATTGCAATGCAGACAGGAGTGTTGCGTTGCAATTTGGCATAACGTTTTGTTGTTTGTGTGTTTATGTGTTTCTGCATCTGATTATTTATTGAAATTTCGTTTTGTCTGCAGGTTTGGTTGACACAGCTTATTGTATTTTGCCTGGTTGTGTTCTAATGTCATCAGACATACTAAAAAAAGTAATTCAGTTTTTATCCATGCCAATAATGTGCAACAAAACTTAGAGGAAATTGACTTTGTGGTTGAATTAGCTAAGATTGTATATCCACACAGTACAGAGCCAGTGGTCTAATCAGACAAATGAGTGAACACACCTGCGTTTGGACCAATCACAGGTGTGGCCAATTAGAAGTAATTAATTGTTCACGCACCGGCCACACTCTGTAAGCTGCTGATATCTTGAAAGCTTTGTTTGAGCAGCTTGATACAATAAAATATACAAATTATAAAACTGTCATTAGCGCATGTATGAAGCTATGTTAATGCTGGGAAGTTAAATGAAGTTGTGCCAGTTTGCATGTTAGAAACTACAGGCCGGAGTGTGAAAGAAAGGGACTTTTACTGTAGGTACAAAAGAGATTGAGCAACACACACTTGTGGAAAGACATTGGTACTAGGACTGCACAACTAATTGAATTGTTATCGAAATCGTGCTATCAAAGCAAGCACAATATTTGGCAAAGGCCCTATATATATATATACAAATATTTATTGTATAGTCTGCAGACAGAAAAATATTAGTTTGGTACAACAAATTCACTCTATATATATATATATATATATATATATATATATATATATATATATATATATATATATATATATATATATATATATATTTATATATATATATATATATATATATATTTATTTTTATTTTTATTTTTATTTTTATTTTTATTTTTATTTATTTTTATTTTTCAAAAATAAAGTGAATAATGTTTAGTTCCCTCTAATATTACAAATCATACCACAATTTCAATATCAGTCAATATGATCATAATTAGTAATTGTTTCCAAAATTGTGCATCCTAATAATACCTGAATGCGGTATTGTTCCTAACAGACGTACATACTTCAGGTCTCTCTCTAAACGTAATCCACACACACTTTTTTACAACACATTTAATTGAACTCTCCCCCCATTTTTCTGATCCAGTATGTGCAAACATGTTGAACCATTCCCACACAGCCACACACATACACCCCCTGGTGTGTGTAGGGTTCACAGTAACGGTGTGTGTGTCTCTGAGGGGGGACAGAGGGAGGATAAGGGAATCTAAATAAAGCTATGTTACTCGGCTAATGAAACACAATGTATTCCCTGCTGTCTCATCAGGAAAATGGGCTTTTATAAGAGGCAGAGATACCACCAGTACATCTTTCTATAACATCCCAAACTCTCGCCTTTTTATTTGTCGGAGAGAAAATACGGAGAATCCCTGTCGCAAAAAGACTGGGGAAGCCGTTTCAAGCCACTGTGGAGTCACCAGGGAACACTGCTTGTCAGAAAATGAAACCTTTGATTCAGATCTCTGTCCACAAGTGAAAGTGATAGTGCCCTCGTTTGATGGAGGTTCCAGAAGATTCTTCCTCCTTCCTTTAAGTCAGTGGGGCTCCATAATATCGTTAGGGAGGAAGCACAGATGCTAGTGCTCTGAAACAGGTGCTGTGGCATTAATGGATGCTTACAAAATACATTATACACCGTTTCTTGGCATGTTGCGAAATAAACTCAAGGTGTAATATTGTATTAATCATGCAACCCCAACACATGTCTTAATATAGTGCATTAATGACGTATTTTTGGAGGCTGACCCGGAAGTTAGCATCGCAAAGGCTCCCTCGAAAGCAAACAATGGGATTTTTTCATTTGATTTCAGAATATTGCAGGGAATAAGATCTTTGGCAAACACATTTATGGTGCTTATGCCATAGTTAAAACTCCACATATTAACACAACTTCTATGATTTTTGAGGCAATAATGCATCAGATGTATAAAGCTAACGTAAGACTAAGCACATAGCACATCGCATGGCAACGCGTAACCACTACTAGGCTAAAGGTTAGCTTGTTAGCACTTAGCAACCCCCGTTTTTAAGACACAGAAGCTTCTGTCATTCTCTGGTGGAGTATTTACTAAGGCATTTTAAGTCGTAGAAAAATATGTGAACATCTCTAACCAGAACATTTACTTCAGGAAACTTATTTAAACACGTTCGAAAAAACGTTGATTCAGACATTGGAACCCTTAAGTGCTATATCAAATCTATGTTTTAGGATTAATTCTTGCACCTCTCTCAAGCTGGGTAATATAAGGTGTTTTTGAAGGAAAGCCCCTTTTTAACAACTTCGAGGAAGTACTGTGTTTATCTTCTGGTTCTGTCTTCCCATACCTTCTCTCATGTGTTTCTGTCTGCTGTGTTTGGCAGACATGTTAGTCATGGTGGGAGGTCTCTATCGGCGCTGGGTTCTGACAGACGCACAGCCTTTAAGTCAAAATCCTGGGTGGGTCGGTCTCCAGTGCATATGTCTGTGTGCTGTGTATGTATGTGTTTATCCTGGGATCCATTAGTCCATTAAAAGCACACTATGGTCTACATCTGGCCCCTCAGAACCAGCCACGGTCCCAGACTCTCAAAGGGAGATTTCAGACCTGATCCAAGTGCTGAACCGGGTTTGTTTCTTTCATTTTGAGAAGGGGAAGTCAGGCCTTCTCAATTTTGGGTAAATGAAACATGGTGAAAGTAAAAGACTATTGTTTTGGGATGGGCTTATCGATCTGCGTTTCTTGACCCACACAAGCTTTCTCACTTCACCAAAATCTGAAAAGGATAAACAGTGACATAGTGACTCAGAATCTAATTTCTGGCTATTAGTGTGGTACTGTAGGACTGCAATGTCTTGGGGCACCTGTGGGTGTGTGTGTGTTTTATCTTCTTTACTATTGCCTCCAAGTTATGGGAAGCAAAACTTGTTTGTTGTATGTTTTTGTGGTCTAGAATAACAAATCAGCTGACTTTGGAGTACATTTTAAGATTTTCTGTAATGATTGGGTTTGTTATATCCTTCCCAGCTCTTGGTTACAGTGGGTCCATCAATATTGTAACATGTTATGTCATAATTGTGGTAATACGCCTAATTTGTCCCTGTAGTAAAAAGCAACTACACCACAGGGGGAAGGTAGACATTTAAAATTAATTATCTCTTTTTGTAGGACTTCTCTGCAGTAAACAAAAACACGGTTTTAAAAAATGTATACAATTTGTTATGTATTATAACTATATTTGTTTTGATGGTATCTGAGTTTTAATAAATGGAATCATAATGAATGTCGCCAATATTAAATTCATTTTGACTTGGCAAAGTGACTAGCAGCCTACACGTTTCTGTTTTCATTGGATCTGATGAGCATGGAGATTTCACCGCGCATTATTGGAACATGTTCACCAGCACTGTGAAATGCTTCATTTGAATTTCACAAAGAAGTATTTCTGCATGTTTGTTACATATTTTCAGCAGGTTGGGCTTCATTATATTTTGGGAAAAAATGCTTTGTTAACTAGGTTGTAATCAGCCATGTGTGTTTAGGTGTGTGAATACTGTATGGCTGTGTATAATGGAAAACCCTGGTGTAACTCTGGCCACTAAAAGATGAAGTCACTCCACTACGTTGTTACTTTCTATTCAACAGTTGCATGTAAAAGTGTCAATGCTTGTTCCTTTCACAATATGGCCCGCTATGGATCACTCAAATGAAAGGGTTGAACTGTAGTCTTTTGTTGTACAGTTCAACCTTTTAAAGAGACCTGCATTTGCAAATACATATTGGCAGGAAGTTTAAATATCTGTCATCCAACTGAACTTGTCTTGTTGGTTCACTACTGATTTTTAAATGTTCTAATGGTCTAAATTTCTACCAACGAAACATGAACATCAATATTTTTAGCAACCAAATATTTGGCCTTATATTTTGCCTGCAAACACTCTATGTATTCAACTGTTAATTTGAAGCCATGGGGTTGAACTGAGTAGGAACATCTCAACCTTTTGTTTTTCTTGTCAAAGGAACACTTCACTGATTTATAACTTCTTGTTTTCATTTGAGCCTTTGGCTTAGCTAAACTGTGAGGATAGGGTGGGTCAAGTGGGTCAAGTGGGAGCTGATGAGGAAATGGAGTAAGGAATCTGAGGAGAGGTATATTAAGAGTTACAGAGCTGGGAGGGGGGTCACTGGGGAGCACAGGAGGAAAACCAGGGTTTGAGAGATCAGAGACAGAGGTGAGTAAGTGAGAAGTAAGGAATCGGGTGGTGGGAAGGGGGGTGCAGGAAACCCCATTGTGTGGAGGCTCCAGCCATTTCCTGTTTGTGTGCCAGCTGTACTTCCCTCCTTCCTGTTGTACCCAGGAAGTCAGTGTCACATTCCAGCTCTGATCAGCTCTGTGTCAAAGAGATCTTAGCACATTGTCATCGTCAATACCTGCATCTGTGTAGCTTCCTGGGTCTATTCTTAGGGGTTTTTCAGATGGTACGCATTTGCAAAAGTAGACACATGAAGACTCCATAACCATCCAATAAAACTGCTTATGGTGGGATCATAGTTTCTAAAGATGTTCAATCCAAAATTGGGGAAGAACATCCAGAAAACCAAGTAACACTTAGTGGAAAACTAATTGGAGTTATTTTAAACACATATGTCGTCCAGTTTAACCCTTCAGACTTATTAAGTGTCAAAGTGTGGGTCACCTTAACATGTTAAGCTTGTTATGTTATGCTTTCCTTCATGGCTCTTGCACTACACAGTACAGTCTGACTTTTAAGTTTTACATGCCAAACATACATTTTAATGTGTCTTTCCTTTACTTTCCCCTCAGCGGTAGAAGAAGGGGAGTCCTCAGAGTGTGGAGGGACCTGGGATGAATCAACTGTCCAAACAGGTTTGTACACACACACACACACACACACACACACACACACACACACACACATGCACACGCACACGCACACACAGAGAGAGATAATGTCATCAAGTTCCAGCAAGCTGTCAGATACACACAAGAGGCTTAAGTCTATACGGTTCTCACACACACAGACGCACACCGTTTGTAATATGAATTCCACATGGTTTATAATGGCCTGCTCAGAGGGATATCAAGGATAAAAAATGAAGTGAAAATAGAGGAGTAAGGGTGGAGGGATTGGTAAAAGTATTAGGAGAAAGGAAAAACCATATAAGTGAGTAAAGAGGAGATTTGAAGAGAAAAAGAAGAAATGAGAGGGAGATGTGAAAAGAGACAGAGCACTCGTTGGTCTCAGGAGTCGGACTGAATGGAAAGAGACATGACAAAGGGGATATGGAGAGGGAAAGATGGGTGGAGGGGGGGACAAGAGAGAGATTTGTGTGCTTTTTCACTACTCTCTGTGGTCTAGTGATATCCTGGGAGGAAGTCAGAAAGATGGTAGGGCTTTTCTTTTTGTTCTTTTCTTGAGTTTTGCTATTTCTCCAAACCAACTGCTGTATTTCTCTATCCAGTCTCTCCCTCCCCACTTCTATTCGCTCTTGTTTCCACCATGTGATGGAAATTTGAAATGTAATTCTCACTCAACCTTTTTTGGAAAGGAGCAACTGAACCAGCTGTGCTCTGAAGTTCATGCATGTGTCTCAAGATGGATGGCAGATATATGGATTCATTGGATGTGTTTTATTTATTGTATTTTTACTGAAAATAACAAGTCCAAACTGACTACAGAGGACATATGAGAGTAAGCTTTGAGTGACCCTCATGGTTTACGCAAAATGTGTTCGTTAAAGCACACATTTTTTATAACAATACAAAGAAGTGTGTAACCTGACCACTCAGAACTTTAGAATTGTATGGCAGTTTACGGTATTTTTAAACTGTCACTCTAACTTTGAAGTGATTTGTGCCTTTTTGATATAGTCGAAATTCAGTAGAGGATCTATTTTAAGATCATTTGATCCTTCCTGGTTCAGCTCTAATTTACTTGCAACTGATAAGTATTGATTAACCTACAGATTACTTTCTTAAAATAATCGTTTGGTCTTTATAAGCAAACAGTAAAAAAAAAAGTGCTCTGCTCAAGATAGCAGAGATATTCAAATGTTGGCATAAGCCCCCGCCTCCTCACAAGTGCATCTAGATCGAGTGACGTCTAAAGGTAGGGACACACCAAGCTGACACCAAAGAACTGACACAGACGGACCCGACTGTTGTGTCGCCTCACGTCTCCTGCGTGTTGGCCATGTGTCGCACTGGAACACACCGCAAAGACTTCAGCCGACGGCCAAGAAGCACGTACGAACTGCGCATGCGTGAGTGGCAATAGCTCTCCTTACCAGCAGGCATTTCAAAGAGGCAACAACCGGAAGACAGACTGCGTGATACACCGAGAGAAGAAGAACAGACTGCGTGATACAAACAAACAACAAATAGCGTGTGCATTCCATTTTCACTCTACAGCGAGAAGCTCATGGGGCTTTCCTGAACCTGTGTCGAGAGCTGGAGTTAAATGAAATCTCAGATTTGCCTTCTTAATAGTTTGTTTGGGTCCCTCACTTCCGTTTCGCTTCTCATGCACTGATTCGCTAAGCTGAACAGCCAATCAGAGTGATTTCTTTGACCGACAGCCTTTGGCCAATTGCCTACCGATTCGACATGTAGAATCGGTAGGTTTTCGGCCAAAAAGGTGTCGGCACGGCCGAAAAGACACAACGGTGCGGGACACACCAATCTGAGTAGGGCGACAGGACGCTCATCGTCGGCCTGACATCCATCGACGGCCAAAACCGGCTTGGTGTGTCCGGGGCTTAATAGATTGACTTACTGAATAATCGAGAGTATTTGGGAAACTCTTTTTCAAACTGCTTTAATAAACCAAAGATTCATGGGTAAAGAGTGATGCTTCTACTGGTACCAAATCACAAAGCATAATGAGGCTATTTACCTTGTTCTCACCATTGTCATTTACACAGTTATGATCACGTTTTTCAAACCATGGCAAAAACACTTTGCCTAGCGTAGTTGTTTGCCAGCTGTAGCCACTTTTTCTGCTCTGATTTGCAGCCTATCAGAGAACAGTTAAACACTTCCTCTGACTAGATCCCTACAGGGACACAAGATTCTGCTGAATGTGGTAAATATGCAGTTATCTCTCTCTACCTCTGCTGCCCTGTCTCTCGTTCAGCTCTACGGGGATAGAAGGAGGGGAAAGTATGACCCTAGGGGTGTCTATGACGTCCTAAATCCTCCCATCCTCACCCCCCTTCCTCCTCAGACCTGTACTAACACTCCTCCAGGGTGTGTGTGTGTGTGTGTGTGTGTGTGTGTGTGTGTGTGTGTGTGTGTGTGTGTGTGTGTGTGTGTGTGTGTGTGGTGTGTGTGTGTTGTGTGTGTGTGTGTGTGTGTGTGTGTGTGTGTGTGTGTGTGTGTGTGTGTGTGTGTGTGTGTGTGTGTGTAGGGGGGTGCTGACTGAGGTCCTGGGTGGCTCACTAGAACTGCTGTGTGTGTCAGTTCCTGCAGGAAGCCAGAGTCCCATGACACACACATGCACACACACACCTATCTCACACTCTTCCTACCATAAAACACGCTGTCCCATATTCCCTTACTCAGCCACTCTTTCAATTTGAATCCTACCATCAATTCCCTCTCCATCCATCTCTTCTCCTTTCTTTCTCTGTCTCTTTCTGCCTCTGTTTCCTTCTATCTCATTGTCTGTCCCTATCTCTGTCTCTCTTCTTCTGTCTCATACCTTTTTTTTCTTCTACTCTTTATCCGTGCTCCCCTTAGAGTTTGTGGGAGTGTGAGAAAAGGAGTGAGAATTGCTGCCTATCCCTAATTCAAGCAGACCTTGTTTCCTTTACTCCCAGGGAGATGGTGTCCACAAGGACAGAGTGGGATACTAAGACAGAGAAGGGAGAAAAATAGTGTCCCATACTTTTATTAAATTCACAAACTTCCAGCCCTCCTTTTTCTTTTCTCTACTTTTTTTTCTGTCTCTCTTTTACTTTCTCTGGAAAATGTGTGTTGAGTTTGGACAGACCCGCAGGAGGGAAGGCAGAGGGAGGTGGGAGGGTGACTCAAAGGGGAATTGCATCGAGCCAACCTACTCTCCCCCTTCCCTACATTGCCTCCTTCCTCCTTTCCTCCCTCCTGCCCCAGAGAGGAGCCCTCGGAGGTCGAAGGTGCCCCAACACACTCTGTCTCTCTTTTCCCTTTTGCCCAACCACCCCTCTGTGGGACAGAAAAACAACTTGTCCCCTAGCTTCCTCCCCTTTTTTCCGTCTCTTGTTCCCTTGCTCCCCTGGTGTGCAGGGAGAATAAAAAAAGGATGAAGTTGCCAAGGACAGAGAAAGGGAACGGTTGAGAAAAAGTTGGAAATTGCAGGTAGCAGCAGGGTTGCCAGAGTTCAGACTTTAAAGTATGTTCATTGTCATAAAGGAGAATAAACCCGGCAGCAGACACATGTCTAACCAGACAAGAGTACACTTCAGAGGCGTGTGTGTGTTTGTGTTCACCTTGAAATCCTACTCTCTTTCTCTAGAGTTTTGTTTTTCTCAACTCTTGTCTTCTATGGACTACATGTACACACTCTTGCTGTTTCTCTTGGACAACACACACACCGAGACACATACAGAAAGAGCCAGTGAGTCATCATGGAAAAGGTTTGTCAGGTCCCCAAGCTGAAACTGAGAAACTGAGACCTTACTGCGTTATTGTTCTTCACAGCTTAAGTACTGTGTGAACGTGAGTGTGTGTGTGTGTGTGTGCAGATGTGTGTGAGTGTGTGGGGACACAGCCATCACTGGCTGGCCAGAAACATGTCCCCACCTAGCAGATGATAGAAAAGTGTATTTGTGTGTGTCAGATAAGAGGTGGATACATTCCGTTTACAGGCTATTTTCCTTAACACATGTAAATGTTTTGTCTTCTCATAGATCCAAACAACAACAAATATGTACATTGCATTTTCACAGTTCTAGGTATGGCCTTGAATATTGACTATTCAATCTTAGGAGCCTGATTCCACTACCAATCTCAAAATGTGTTTATAAATGAAAGGATTACGCCATTTTTGGGTAAAGGGAGGTGCTGCATATGGGGATGAAGAATGGTTTCTCCCAATACAAAAATATAGATATGAAGCCTAGTATTAAACTCAGCCTATTAACAATATTGTTGATACAAATGTGACCATGGGGTTTTCAATCAATCACAATAGTGAATTGAAAGACCATCGTAGCAACCTCTTGACGATAGCTGTTCTTTTTTTAATGATAAATGAGAACAACAAGATAAGGTGTCCCTTTATAAATCAGAGTCTACATTAATGATCAATTATATAAGAATGTAGCATCATCAGAGCACTAAATGTATTTTAATTTATGAATGATAGACCCTCCATTCACCTCCCTGTCTTTTCCCTTACCGTTGATTGCTGCAATTTAAAGTGGATCTATCATGCTATATTTTAAACATATATTGTAGGGCCATACCTATATAAAACATGTCTGTGAAGTTTTTTTTTCAAAGTACCAAACAGATCATGCATTTTAGCCATGCCTCATTTCGCTCTATTTGCTCTTTTCCAGCCCTGTTTTTGCAAGGGCTGATTCTGTGAGAAGTCTTCTTCGCTGCTTTTGTGGCAGACTACAGCGCCACTTACAGGCCTGGCATATGTACTACAGCGTCTCCAGCGCTTTCGAGCGGCAATGGCCGTGGCCCAACCCCCCATTCCCCTGATAGGTGGAGAGTTGCCCATATAGGCGGAGCTCCCCGTTTCTGACGTCAGAAAAATTCAAATCTGTATCAGATCCGTTGCAGCCCCGTTTTTAGAGCTTTGGGTATGGAGGAAAAGAGAGAGGGTTGTGTTTTCTGACACTTGGTGAGTTCCCTGGAACACCGGGGGCACATTCATGTATAAAATACGTACAAAAGTGCATTTTGCATGATAGGTCCCCTTTAAGTTAGATTAACAATCATGGAAAGCTTGCAGTCTAAGAAACCCTGTTCTCCTCTTTGCAGTTCACTTATTTTGTTTTTAACACAACACTCTAGTGTTTGTATGTGTGTGCCCATGTGCATTTTTTATCTATTATCTTTATGGAAGTATTTACCATTTTATTAGATGTTGACAAAGGGGCAATTTCTCTATAACAACCCACATTCGTTGTCTAATTCTAACTTAAAGATACACCGTATGTGCTGTTGTTGTTTAGCAGAAAAGACCCAATGACCGGCTAGCTTAGCAGCTGGCGTTTGCGTAGAATCCCTTGGAATCTTTATCTTCAAATCAATAGTTTGAGTTGTGTGGATTTATAAGTAAAATGCAAAAATACATTACGAATTTTTTTTTCGGAAATGACAAGAAAAGAGGGGAATCGTGTTTAAAATAACATAAAAAGACACATTTTGGTCACCCAACTAGACAAACCTGAAATAAAGACACATGAAGGTAGCTGAACACAATTGAATGACAAATAATAATAAAACCAGAGTATGACTCGGTGTGCGTTTTTGTGCTTGTTGTTCCCCCAAGAGGCGAATGAAAAGCAAAGATAATTCTTACATACATTGACTTAACATCTCATCGATCTATTCATGTATCAATACGATTAGACAGAATATTGTTATGGAGTGAAGGAAAAGTTTAAAAGTGTAAGTAATGAGCAATTGAGAGTATGAAAGGCTTCTCCTGGTTCTGTGTTTAATCTCTGTGATGGTCAGAGCTGAGAAAAACAGGACACTGGCCCTTCTCTCTCTCCCTCTCTCACTTCCTCTCTTTCTTTTCCTCTTCCTCTCTCCCTCTCACTCACTACCCTCTGGAGGTCCATAATGTAGTTTTAATTTCCCCAAGGCTACAACAGGAAAACAGTTCCTGTGTGTGTGTGTGTGTGTGTGTGTGAACTATTATTGCCTGCTTTTGACAGCATCTGTGTTTTTTGTCTTTATTGCAGCATTTAAGCCCTTTGTCTGTGTAATTTCTGTTGGTGTGTGTGTGTGCATGTCAAATTCAAATAAGTGAGCAGCTGTTAGCTTGAGTATGCATTCTGCGGATCTGCTGAATTTATGTGTGTTTTTTGCAAATACACAGCATGTGTTTGTTTGTGTGTTTGTGTCGGTTCTGCTGCCTTCCATGACGTGAGTGGCTCTTTCATCATCCTGTTTCCAGACATTGGAGTTGGGTGCTGCTCTCCCTTGCCGCAGCGCGTCCCAGGGGTCTGTGTGTGTGTGTGTGTGTGTGTGTGTGAATGTGTATCTGTGTGTGTGTTTGTGACTGGTACTACGTGGCTCAACGGACCTCCTCCCGGGGGGAGAGGCCTTGTATTGTAAAAACACTCACACACATACAGGCTATGGTGGGGGGAAGAACATTAGGGAGAGGGGAGGAGGTGAGGAGAGATGGCCTCTTTATATAGCCACCTAACACACACACACACACACACACACATACACACACAGACACACACACACACACACACACACACACACACACACACACACACACACACACACACACACACACACACACACACACACACACACACACACACACACACACAAGGCAGAGGGTGAGAGAGGGGTGGGGGAGTCATTCTCTCGAGAGACGAAGAGCAGGCCTGGGTTGTTGTGTCCAGCTGCACCTGTTCAGCATGTGTGTGTGTGTTTGTCAGTGTGCGTTTTGAGTGTGCACTCTGTGCCAAATGTGTCCACCATTCTTTCACTTCTAAAAACATTTTGAGTTCAAATAGGGGGTGGGTCATTATCCTTACAGTTACTGTCTCACCTGCTGTATCACCTCAATGTCATTTTGTGTTTAAATTAAGGCTGTTTTCAGCAACGTGCGATATTGACAGGTTGAGTTACCTGTGTCCTAACCTCTCGTAGTACTTCAACAACATGTCAACAAATACAAACTGAGGCATTGATCATCTCCCCTAGATGCAACCCTTTTACATTTGAGTTAGCCAGCATGCCACCTGGCGTTACAACTACGCTGTATATAGAAGAGCTCCTCACATCACAGTTTATTGGACTGTCTTGACTCAAGGTAGCAAATGTAGCTAGCCAATGCCTACGAAGTTCACTTTCTGAATTTTTTGGGCACTTCATCATTCATAAAAAATGTTTGGGCCAGTTTATTAGAGAGATAGATTTGAAAGAGGGAGGTAGAGAGGGTAAAGGAGCATAAAAGGAATCGCAGGTCAGATTTAAACCTGGGTCGCCAGCTTTACCAAGTGGGCTATATCGCGGCTCCACTGTATCGTTTTCTTTTTATAAATGGCTCGCATGCGGAGATTTGTTCGCCTTGCTAACAGTTATCCCGATATACTGAATAGTATCCCTTGTCTACTTGTACCTTTCATATCGGCAGATTCCGACCTGTTTCAGTGCCACACAGTCAGACTTTCCAGATATTACTTCACAGGAAAATGTAAAATAAATCACAGTGCCATTATTCATTTGAATTAAACTTGTCCTGAATTGTCCTGACTAAAAGGTCTCGACTCAGAAAACAGGGCACTGCAGTCCATGTTATTCAGGTCATATTTAAACCTCATGTCTGGTTTTTCACCTTGCTAAAAGTGGAGGTGCCCAACCAGGTGCCAGTGAATCCCCGTCCAATATGGAGCAGAATGAAAGCCTTGTGTCAGGACTGTTTGCTTTCTAAACATTCTGCTGGAAGCTGCACACACACACACACCTTTCCCCTACCTTTTGATGCCTCTTTTAGGCTCACACAGACATAGATGTGTGTGTTTCTGTTTTATGTATACTTGGCCGACAGATAGACATCTCTCTGAGCTGAGTGTGTCCCAGACAGGCCACGGTTGCAGCTCCTGGGCTGCCAAATCTAACACTTGAATAACTCCCTTACCTTCGCAGCATTACGGTATGTTTTATTCCCCTTTAAGTCTCTCTCTAGCTCTGGCAAGCTCTTTCAGTGCACTTCCATCACCCAGGGGCAGTTCAGGAACATTTCCCAGTGTTCATTAGCTCCCTAGTTTTCTTCCCACAGGATATATAGAGATGTACGATGGTCATGCTGACTGTGTGTGTTTGATTTCTGCTGCTCCAGTTTTTATGTTTCGACTAGCTTAGCTTGGCAAATGCTCACAACAGCGCCATGACACCAAAGTCAGACCATGGGACAGAGTGTATACATATTAAATCTACTTGGATCCAATTTTGGAGGTCCTTTTACATTTTATATCCCACTTTTAAAAAGGAGTGGGACACAAAACCTCTGTCTGTGGCTGTCTTACTCTCTTCTATCCAGTATGTTTAAGGCTTATTATCATTTAGCTCGCTAATTACCTCAATGAACTAATTTTAACATGTGTAATGGGAAAAGACGCTCAGCTAGCAAACACTTCTATGCTATGAACACACACGCATCCACACACTCTTCTGTGAGCCTAACGAGTAGTGATTAGTGGGTCTCAGCTAGGCGTGGTTAGGCTGTGTAACATCATTCTGCACTGTGGACTCTGCTAATTCACTTCTCTTTATCTAATTACCCAGGGTGCGCACAAACACAGACTCACACACACACACATACACCAATGCACTGCGCACACACCACCTGCATATATCTCTCTCTGCAGATATGCAAAGTGACCTCATTATTCCCGAGGTATCCATTTATATATGTATATTTTTTATCTGTTAATAAACAGCCCATTGTCCTCAGGTTACTGAAGCTGGTGGGTACAGCCAGGAATATGGCTTATTACTGTTCCTCTTGAGACGCACAGTGTGAAAACATCTTTTCCCCACATCCTTGTCTGATTGTACAAAGACGCCTGTATATGGAAATTGTCTCAACAAGACAGGCCTGGAAATACCTTTATCTGGAATGGGATGAGGGCCAGTTAATTGTCCATGAATGCATGACAGCAACATACCTGGACAGATCATGATAATAAGGAAATTCGACATAGTTATATAGTAAAATGGGATAATGTGGGTGATTTGTCCTATCTGCTATATTGCCCTTTTATCATGTTGACCAATACGTTGACTGCAAGTTCAGAAAGTGTTTACAAACAGAGATGATCCCTGTGGATAGGATTTTGATGCCTTTTTCACTATCAAACTTAATCAATGTTACGGCTTAGAGAAGGAGTTGGAAATGCCAAAGTGAGTCGTTTAAGTTTGCCTTTCTTGCTGCGTAGGTTTTCAATCCTAGTCTTAAGGACCCAGAATGCTTCTGGTTTTCCATTTTATCAGCTAGTTAATTCCCTTTAATTATATTCACCCTGCATACCAGGTGTGATTCACTCCCTCCTTACATGACTTGAATAAAAATCAGCAGGGCTCTCTGTGACTCAAGGACCGGTAGAAAAACCCATCTTCTGCTTTTAGGTGAAAATGATTAATTTGTTCATGTAGCTTTTCCTCTCATTTTAGTTCAGTCAGACAACTCACGTGTTTCTTTAACATGTTTATTAGAAGCAGCATATAGTTGAGTTTGGCGACTAGGCTCGGGCATCATCACTCCACAGATATACATAGCACGATGAGTGATGATTAAATAACTAACCCCCGAGCCTACAGAAGCTGGGGTGGTGATGGGGCAGGCAAGCAGCAGCGACGTAGAGGTAGCTGCAGCAATAGCAGCAGCAAGCAATGCATGGAGAGAGATCTGGCAGGTTAAATAGAGCGGCATATTAAGGAGACTCTGTTTGGTTGGTTGTAGAGCGGCAAGGGGCGTTATGTATGAATGCAGCATAAGTGCTCGAGTTGACTGCCTGAACTAGCTCGCAGGCTTCGCCCCATTTGTGGAATGTGCATTTGTCATATTTTCTGTAGTTGAACTGGTTGTGATTATGACCAAATATGTGTCTCTGTGGATGACTTAAGAAGTGTGTGTGTGTGTGTGTGTGTGTGTGTGTGTGTGTGTGTGTGTGTGTCTGAGAGCGTGTGTGTCTGAGAGCGTGTGAGATAATTGTTCTCTGTAGAGCGTGTGTGTGTGTTCGTATGTCTACAAGTGACTATAGCTATATGTTGATGACATGTGTGTGTCTGAGTTTTTGTATGTGATAGAAAAGAGAGTGCGCGAGTGGATGGTTATAGTATGAGGGGCTGTGTAGGCCAACATTCAAACTAACCTCGCACACACACTACTGAAAACATCTGGCCTTGCACACACACTACTGAAATACTCTCACATTCACTACTGAACACCTCACACACACACACACTACTGAAAACATCTGGCCTTGCACACACACTACTGAAATACTCTCACATTCACTACTGAACACCTCACACACACACACACTACTGAAAACATCTGGCCTTGCACACACACTACTGAAATACTCTCACATTCACTACTGAACACCTCACACACACACACACTACTGAAAACATCTGGCCTTGCACACACACTACTGAAATACTCTCACATTCACTACTGAACACCTCACACACACAACTGAAAATGTAGCCTCACACATACTACTGAAAATTAACCTCACACACACGCAACTGAAAATTAACCTCACACACACACTATTGAAATCCTCTCACACTGAACACCTGAACACCTCGCACGCACACAACTGAAAACATCTGGCCTTGCACACACACAACTGAAATACTCTCACATTCACTACTGAACACCTCGCACACACACTACTGAAAATTAACCTCACACAGACGCAACTGAAAACATTTTACTGAAAGGTTCTCAGTAGGGAATGTGCATGTGTTTCACCTATGTGTGTGAGGGGGATTCTTGCTGTAACGGAAGTCATTGTAATAAAACGGAAGTCATTGTAATGAAACGGAAGTAACAAAGAACAATGCTGCAGTGATACAGTAGGTGGCGATAATTCTCGTCTACTCTGTTTGGAAGTTGCCATTAAAGAAGAAGAATGAAACAAAAGGTCCAATTCAGCATGGATTTATAGAGAAACGGCACCGCAGCCGAGCAGTCTACAAACTGAGACGGTCTGGTCTATGGAGGTATTCTTGTTTCCATCACCTGGCGCAGCTCGTGAGGTGGCCTAGCAACCCACTAGCAACATGCACAGCTGCAATAAGCTAACAAGCTAACGAAACCGAAATTGAGCCAGAACCTTTCCTTTTTTGTTTTACCATTTATTGAAGTGATTGATATTTCAGGCTGAGAGGACAATGGCCAGTTAAATATGGTTGATTAAGCTGTGTACTTCTAGCCAACAGTTATGTTAGCATTAGTTAGTTAACAGTAAGTAAATATAGGAATAACCGATGTACTCCAGCCTGATCCAAATAAGGCTAACCTACGTCTGTTGCTCCCAGTCTGCACGCTTTACGTTGCTTAAGGTAAGTGAACATGAAACTATTCAGCAAAACTTTCAATAATAATCTAAGGTATTGAGTTTTTTGGATAATACTTGCATACAAATCTATAAATGCCTTCAGTTTTCTAAATATATAATATGTGGTATATTCAACATGATTTTAGTTATTGATTTTTTGCTGTTACTTAATTATACTTTTATAATTCAAGGCAAGCTTAGTTATATGTGATGGTAGCTAGTTAGTGCTCTTACCTGTGTGCCTCCTCCGCAACCAGACTGTATTAAAACTCTTAACTACCAGTTCTATCTACATTACTTTAAACAATTAAAAAGACAATCAACTACATTTATTGATATACCAATCTTTATTTGTGGGGCCTCTTCTTTTAAATTAAACTTTCAGACGTGAGATATTAAAATACAGTAATAGTATTGTTTATTTAAAAAAACTGAGCCACATTTTTGCCTAAAGCATTTATTACACACATTTTCCCCTCATATTCACAGTGTGGATCAATTGAGACAGCGTGGTGTCCAGAGAGCTGCATATATATATGTGTATATATATATATATATATGTATATATATATATATATATATATATATATATATGTATATATATGTATGTATATATATATATATATATATATATATATATATGTATATATATATGTATATGTATATGTATATGTATATATATATGTATATGTATATGTATATGTATATATATATGTATATATATATGTAAAGTAACATGTGTTGGTCACAGACTTTTTAACATGCAAACGTCATGTGATAATCTTTTTGTTATCCTTAAAAGCGCTGGATATCACAGCCCTTACTGTATGTTATCAGTTGGATTGTGTATTATTGTCTAGTTGGGGTCCTTTTTTATTTTACTGTTATTTTGGAATCGTTTTTCATGAGACAGTCAATATATTTAAATATTTGTCCTATGCCATATTCACATTCATTTGTAACACACACGTAAGGGTAAAAGACAAACATCTTTAACAAATGTAATGCAATGAATAAGCTTAATTGTCACGGAAGCACACATAACGTCATATCTAATATTTAAACAAATAATTTCCTTGTCCCTAAAGCATTGACTACGCTATTTTTCGTCCTTAAATGCAGGCATTAAGTTACATGTTCACGTTCTGCTGCCACAATAAGTCGGTTTCTCCAGTGTAATGATAATAATATGCTAAGTAAGTATTGGTCATAATATTAATAAAAACAACAAGGTTTGGGTTTGTTCGTTTAATATGATGAACGTTAACCAGTAAGCTTCAATAATCAACTCCAGCTCAACAAACCATATTGCAATATCTACGTTAATGTTATTTCTGGAACCAACTGGAAATGTGAGATTCATATTTTTCAGATACACAGATCTTATAGTGAGGTTAATCTCATATACAGTACGCTGGACTTCAACACTACTGTGACGCTAGCTGTCTGCATCGTCGAGCATAGCTATTTTAAATTAACAATAACAATGCATACAGTTACCTAACTAGCAAACTAACTAATGTACTCATGACCTTATTTTACCAACCTCACCGAGAAGCCTTTTGTTCTACAGTATAATCCTTCTTAATGTTTTACACTTGTTTTAACTTGTATGCTACGGATAGCATAGTCAGCACAGATGTAGCTTCGTCTCGCTCGTTAGCTGAATAAAAAGACCAGTAAGAAATAAAGTGCGATATTTCAATGAAGAATACTCCACCAGGCATCAACACAACAAACACGTCCGAGTTCAAGTTGTGTTCTCTGTATCAGCTGAGCCCCTGTAGCAGCCTGGAGCTAATGAAGCTAACGGGGCTAACAGAGCTAGCAGAGAGACCATTAGCAGTTTGGTACTTCCGTTTCATTACAATGACTTCCGTTACAGCAAGAATCCCCCTCACACACATAGGTGAAACACATGCACATTCCCTACTGAGAACCTTTCAGTAAAATGTTTTTCAGGAGTGTGTGTGTGAGGTTTTCAGTAGTGAATGTGAGAGTATTTCAGTAGTATGTGCGTGAGGTTAATTTATAGTTGCATGTGTGAGGTTTAATTTTCAGTTGTGTATGCGAGGTGTTCACTAGTGAATGTGAGAGTATTTCAATAGTGTGTGTGTGAGGTTAATTTTCAGTTGTGTGTGTGTGTGTGAGGTGTTCAGTAGTGAATGTGAGAGTATTTCAGTTGTGTTTGTGCAAGGCCAGATGTTTTCAGTAGTGTGTGTGCGAGGTGAGTTTGAATTTTGGCCTACACGGCCCTTCATATTATAGGTTATTTGCTGGGGACCAATGTCGTATATTCAATCAATACACACACACACACACACACACACACACACACACACACACACACACACACACACACACACAGTAGGCCTGCTGCTTCTTTCTGGTGTGGTGGGGGTGGTGTAGCAAAAAAAGGTGATGTGGAGGCTTTTTGTCTAAGAGAAATAAGAAAGACAACCAAAAAATATGAAAATATAACCATGTCAAGCTTACGCAGATACATTTGAAAACTGTTAACATTAGAAAACTATTCTGTTCACAGTGGAAATTATATTTTTTTGGTCTAAATCCGTTTTTTTAAAGTGGGCTCTCTGTCAATGTCTACAGATTGGGATCATTTGCGACCATTACTCCCTCCCACTGTAGCCTATGGCCAATAGAAACTCGGATATGATTGTGACACATCACGTCAGTCTGTCATGAAACAATCACTTTATCACTTTTGGTCAGAACTCAACAAACCGATCCCTCTGCTGCTTAGCTTAGCCCACATGTGTCAAACTCAAGGCCCGGGGGCCAAATCAGGCCCGTGGTGGATTTAATTTCGGCCCGCAGGATCATTTAAATTACTATTAGATCTGGCCCGCCGGTATATTGTACGCACACCTTCACTCCATCCTGAGGATTTCCTCCGCTCAGAGCCTGACCCCAAACATTGATGAACTTGCACCCAAGATGAGATGCCAAGTATCTGGCTTGAACTAGCATCACAGAGCAGCAGACTGAGTTTCAATGGATGTTTCCTTCTGCACTTTTTTTTCTTGCGACAACAGGGCATGTTTGGTTTTTTTCTTTGAGGGAAATTGTTTTTTTGAAGCTGTTGTTGGCCTGTGGAAAAATGTAATCCTAAGAAATGACTCCGGGAAAGCTGCAGATAGAGCCATAAGAAATTAATGCAACTGATTATTTAATGTTTAATGTTGTTTTTATAGGCAACAATTTAAGCTTTGTTAGTTCCAGGTTTAATATGTGCAACAAGTTCATTTCAATAAGTTTTGCAATAAACATTGAACCAGTCCGGCCCTCGACTAGTACCGATTTTTAAATGTTGGCCCACTGTGCATTTTCATTGTTCTGAATGAGAGATAAACCTCTTACATGTGAACGTTTTGTTGAAGAACCGTAACAGATATCGGTGACATTTCAAAGCGTGAAGCATGTCAAGGAACTTGAGCATCTGAAGTGTAGTTTTTGTGTACTTTCAGGTTAATAATGTGGCCTTTTTGGCAGATTAACTAAAGGTGTGCGGCTGCTGTGGTGGGGAAAGATTGGGCTGAATTTACAATGGGGTTTAATGGAGACATGTTGAAAGTTGTTGTCACTTCATGCCCTCAAGAGGCATTTTGTTTAATTATTTTGCTTAATTTGTTTTTGTTTTTCAAGCTACGAGATGTTTTCCTACATTTATCATGAAAAATTATGTCTCAGGAATGTAGGGTTTGGGAATTATGGCAGGTTTAAAAGAAAATATGACGGCAAAATGAAATCTGTCCTCCACTCTAGCTGTGACATCACGCACTCTAACATCTGAAGAAGGCCTCTTTACCAAGGTCTGAACAATGTTTAATATCTGTAAAAGTACGAATCAGATTTAAAAGTTGTGTTACACGAATAATGTCAGAAAGATGTGTGACATTTTAAAGTTGGAATGAGGTTTCTGAGTGAAAGTATGAAGGAGCAGTTGAAGAAGGAGCAGTTGGCAGTTGAAGTTGCATGAAGATTGTTCAAGTCTGAAGAGTTTCTCCATTGACTTCCATGTAAAAAATGTGATGAATTATGGGATGTATCTCTGGAATTATGAAAGTTATGAATGAGAAAAGTAATAGCCATCGATTCCCGACCGAGCTGAACGTTTTGATGTTTTGAACGGAGTTTCTGCGATGTGGAATGTGGGAGAAGAAGAGGTGCAAAATAACCCGGCGGAATAATAAAGAATTTCGTGCGTAGCATAACAGATAGTTGGAATGCTGTATCAGGTACCGGGGCACTGCCGCAACATCTTGCAGGAAACAGTGTCTGAGGGCATGTTCATTTAATAAAACTATGAATGTTTTATATCCATGTAACGGGAAGAAACTCATCTAACTGATCATTTTTATTTTTTTTTCAAAAGAAAACCCACAATGCTAACACTGAGCCTCTGAATTAGCAACGAGCGAAAAATGCTAACACCTTACTGCACCAAAAATTACTCACAAAACCTTATTATTGATCTTTTCACCACATCCAACACATCGATTCACATCGTGAGGTGACACAGAATCTATTGACATCGACATTACCACTGAATTATACGTATTTGCGACGTTATAAGCAAAAACGGACATCAAAACAGGTGACGCTAGGTAGCTAAAAATGCTAACATTTTTACCTTGGCTCTGTAGTCTCTCCAAAGTGGTCTTCAATGGCATTAAAACGATGAAAACGCTGCTGAAGTTAATCCATAGGTTAATCTAATGTGTCTGTGTCCCTTTGAAATGATTTCTGATAATCCATAAGCATTAAAACTGCTTTTCCGTTTCCAGATGTCAAAGCTAGAGATAGGTTCACTCTGATTGAAAATTACATGCGCGAAGCCCCCACCCTTTCTCTTCACAACGTGTGTGTGGGGGACTCCCCCTTCGATTCTATTGGCTCTAACGGTCAGAAAGAGGTGTCAACCATCAAAATCGAGCAAGGGGGGCCAGAGATATGGAAAATCCACCCAAATGACCCCAGAAGTGGTTTCTTTTTGCTAAATCTCTCTAAAAAGGTAAAATGTCACTTGTTTTGCATCAATCTTGATACAGGGTACTTATTATATGTTGTACTTTGGATTCCTAAAGCTTTTAGTCTACTAACCCATCATCCAAGGGTGGTTTTCACTATAAGTAAAAAATAATTTTTGGACGGACACTATAATTTACAGTTTTTTTACTATGTAAAATCTGAATTTTCTTTAAAAATAAAAAACATCTATAGTGATTCTGACTTTTCTACATCCAACTCACAGGTTTATCATTACTTTGAGAACAAAGATTATTAATTTAATCCTTTTAGAATGGAAGATATGGTCATTTGTTCTGGGAATGTCATTTTCGAGCCTGAGACCTGAAAAACAGGCTCAGGGCTTAACAGGTTAAAAGAAAATAGAAAGTAGTTAAATTGGTAGTAAGACCTTGCTTATCTGTTTGTTACAATGTTGAGGGGTTTCCTTGTACTTGGGATCCTTGTCCCTGGTCTAAATGATTATAAAATAAATGAGTCTAACATTGATTGTGCTACTTTTAACCAATAACTCCAACACATTGCAAAACAGACCAAGATTAACAGTAAAGTCTGTTTTGCTCCAATGAGGTGTCAAGGAAATCCCTATATATACTTGCAAAGATCTCTGACAACATAACAATAAAACCCAGTTGATGACAACAGCTGTTTTGTGCTTTGTTCTGACAGAAAATGATTGATCACAACTTAAAGGGAACAGCAAGTTTGGCTGGCAAGGTTATGATTAGTCGACCGCTTAGAGATATCCTGGCCCTTACCAAATCACGAACAATGTGTTGGAGTTATAGCCAATAGAAGCATGAGTGTTACATAGTAATCTTACTATGTTCTGGAAGTAAACAAAGGAGTCCAAACTGCCTCTGGCGTGAGGTTTTAAGCCTTTGCAGATCATTTACATGCACACAAACCTATATAACACACAACAGGAAAAGGAAACCCCAAAAAGCATAACCATCATCAAGATACCATCATTTCAGTTTTTGATTTCAGATTTAAACCCTGTGCTTTTGGTAGTGACTCATTGAGAACTATTTTAGACCAGACCGTTGTACTAAAAAGCACCAACACAGCCCAAGTAGACACGCACTGTGTCCTGGACAGGAGGTCTTTTGCCACAGTTTCAGTTTGGTAATCACCATAACAGCTACAGTCTCTAGTAGGAGCTTACAGTGGCTGCACTCTCTTAAAGCCCCCCATTTACTTCACTCTGAGATCTATAAGAGGATACATAATTATCCTGTCCATGTGAGGAGACCCGTGTGCAAATATAAAACACCACCGACTGTGTTAGCCACTCTCACCCCTTTTATCTTCTTCTGTTCTGACACCCATCTCACTCCCTCTCCCTTTATCCCACCACTGCACAAATAAAAAAGAAAACAACAAGCAGTCAAAGGGAAAATGAGGGAGAGATGAAGACCGAGGGGTGCAAGATGGTGAGGTTTCATCTGGCTCCTCCCTCTGTTGCTATGACAGCAGGTTGTGCTGGCATGCACTGGAGTTGGCACTGCCCTCACCTCTGGCATCAGGGCACCCTGGGGACAGTGTGTGCATGTTGTGTGCATGCTTGCCCCTCAAAGACACAAAGAAGATGCTGCACAAAAAATATTTAACAATGTATAACAATTTGGAGAGAGCATTTTTTCCAATCCATACTCTGTGGAGTCATTTGGTCCCAAACATGTGAGATTTGTGCTATTGTAAGATGTTAACATAATTCTTATTCAAAAGGTGCATATTTCTCATTTAAATTAAAACAACCCTTCTATTTTCATGTCCTCCCCGTTTTTACTGTGTGGATTTAATCTTAAAGGAGAGGTGTCATGGCCATTTCCACTGATCATAATTCCATTGTTGAGGTATACTAAAATAGATTTATACTGTGCATTTTTCCAAACTCACATTGGTTTCTCATACAGCATCTCTGTAAACTACTTGTATTCACTGAATTTCACTATTTGCCTTTAACGGCTCGTTGTAGCTCCAAAAGCTCCAGCCCCCACCCTCCCTGTGAGCACAGTGTGCTCTGATTGGTCGGGACGTTGTGAATCGCGCTGAGCTCCGTGGAGGTGTTGCTTCCTTGTTTAGGATACATAGCGAAACACAGCCAAACTCATCCTGAGCACACACAAACTCACATCCGAAGTAAAAACAATAAGTGTGGCTTGATATTGAGTAAGAAAAAGGTTGATAAACGCTGTGAGAATGGGTCTGCAGAGAGAATTTTGCCGCGATCCCAACTGTCTGTTATCAGCCTGCAGCCAGGGAGGAGAAATCAGCTGAGCTGCCTGCTCCCTGCACACAGATGTGTGTGTGAGGAAGTCCGTGGATCGGTCAATTTGGACCAATCAGCGGGGGCTTAACGTAACGGCTCCGCAGACGTAACGTAACGGCTCTTCGGGATTGGTCCATTTCGTTCCGGGTACCGCTTGACATCATGCCGTACCCGGAACGAAATGGAAGACTCAAATGGGCAGTGACGTATCTCCAACGAGGCGTTTGGGGAGGTATTTTCTGTGTTAGAGTTTTACTCGCTACAGGGTGTACTTTGAGGGTTTTGACTCTGCACACCGTTTACATGCATAAAAACCTTCATAACACACAAGGGGACGGGTAATAACCGGAAAAGCATGACATGGGAGCTTTAAGCCACACTTGAAATAATTAATACTTCAGCAAACGACTCCAAGTACTGTGGTCTCTATTTTTTTAAATAACTGAGTTTTAGAGATTGGAGGAAAAGTAGGGATCTTAATCCTTTAAGAGTCTTAGGGTGTCTAATGGATACCAGTGCAAGTATATAATATAAACAATACTATATTTTTGGGAAATGAATTTGTGCAATTACTAGATTTTTTAAATCTGTATTGGAGGCATTTATGTTACTGGTATCGGTCTTACTCTAGAAAAGATCCACGACAATCAAAAATTATTTAGTACAGCATTTAAAACAATGCTGAGAAATAAACGGCCGTAGATGAAAGGATCTGTCCAAAGTACTTTATGGCCTTGATTTTTGTCATTGACATGTAATGGATCAAACTGTACCGAGTGTCCGATACCCTTATATATATTAGTTAATGTGCAGCATTTTACTGCAGTTTTAACAAAGAACAAACAATAAGTGGTGTTGCTTTTTTGTCCTGAGTTTATAACAACATTTATTTCATTATAAGGAAGCAACTTTGGCTAATAATCCAATCATGTGCTTTGAATTTACTCAAGAACACATTAATGGGATATCTGGTACAACTATTTTCAACCATACAACACAACTGCATACACTCCAGCGTGCGCAGAAATGTGTTTGCACGTGTGTCCCTACCTACATATCCAGTGTGTGCGCATCTGTGTGTGTTTGCATGCGTACCTGTGTGGGTTTTTGTGACCAGCGTGCATCCACCTGGTGTGTGTGTGTGGGTGGTGTGTGTGTGAGCGTGGCCGTGACCGAGTGTGTGTGTGTGTGTGTGAGCGTGGCCGTGACCGAGTGTGTGTATGTGCGTGTGTTTTGTCAGCCAAGGGGCCACTTTCTCTCCCCGGCCAGCCGGTGCTCTCACCACTGGACAGATGGCCAACACCCTCCCTCTCTTCCTCACCATCCCTTCATCCATCCCTTCTTCTATCTCTCCATCAGTGTCTTCCCCCCCAAACACCCCATCACCTCAGTCCCCCGTTCCCCACCTCCCAGCATCCCTCCATCCCATCACACCTCTCCCATAATAAATCAGAGTGGAATGGATTTGTGAACCGCTCTCTAATCTGTCTCACTTTCTCACTTAAACTCTTTGATTAAGATACAGTTACTCTTTTTAGAATAAAATCTAACAAGGCATATCTCAGGGGCCATAAATAGCACATCAAGAAAAAAAAAAGTGTTTCTGCCCATTAAAACGATTCTTGTAGCTCCTAATGGAAAAAAAGCTGAATTAAAGCTTAATCCTTTTTGACCCATGACTGCACTCACTAAAGACGGTCCACTTTAATAAAAAGTAATGGAGTGTATTGATTCTCTGTAATGGCCAGTAACAGATTTAAGATGCCTGTTAATTACAGGTGCTCGTAATGTATACAAACATCGTATCCTCTGCAAACCTCTTTTTAGCTGTTTAGAAAGGATTTCCCGTTTTAGAATATTCACACCTTTTTTGCTTTTTGTTCAAACAGTTCAATCCACTGACTGCCACTGCAGTCGACATGCCGTTGTTTCCTTGGGCAAGACACTTCACCCTAATTTGCTCCTGTGGGTATTGTCCACAGTATTGATGTATAACATGTCTGATTTAAAGGGGACCTATCATGCAAAATGCACTTTTTGATGTCTTTTATACATAAACATGTGTCCCCGGTGTGTCAGGGAACTCACGCAGCGTCAGAAAATAAAACCCTCTCTCTTTTCCTCCGTACCCAAATCTCTAAAAACGGAGCTACAACGGAGCTGATCCAGATTTGCGTCGTAGGCTGGCTTTACACCCGCGGCCCTATCAGAAACGTTGCTATCAGAAACAATGCCCGACTGTTTTGGATGTAATAGGTCGGTGTTTACATTAGCATTGCTAACACTCAGAGCTAACCTGTACTGGAGAGCATGTGTGTGAAGAAGCAGGAAATAAAAAGGAACTCACCTTGTGGTATAACCGGCAAGAGAGAAAGCGTTTGAGCTCCATACTGTTTCAGAAATAATCCTTGATAATCCATGATATGGCGTTTCACCACGGCAGAATCTGCCGGTAGAATCTCCCGGTAGAATCTCCCGCATGAGCTCAGCCCTCTCCTTTTTTTTTTTTAATCAATTCCTTTTGTTTTTCAACCTTTATACCCCAAATCAGCACTTTTGAAACAGGAAATGAAATAGAGGGATATATGAGGCATGGCTAGAATGGGTGATCTGTTTGGTATTTTGAGCAAAACACTTCATAGACATGTTTTTTATATTTTTTTTATATATCTGAGACCTATGCTATTGCCTAAAAATAGCATGATAGGTGCACTTTAAGTAATATGTAATGTAAAGCGCTTTGAGAACTTGTAAAACCGCTAAAATAAATGCAATTATTGACAAAAAACACACCGACATGGTGATCAGGGTACTGCCGCTGTCCAAATATGTTAAAGCTAATATAAGTAAAATAATCCATGTGGTTTTCAGATGGAGAAGGTAACGGAAAACTCAATAGACCGGACTTCTTTCTGCGGATCGATATGACTAGCTTTGAATGTCCTTGGCAACAGTCTGTTCTCCTTAGCAGCGGTCTGTTTTCAACTAAGCTGTCTAATAACCCAATTTATTCTGTGGATGTTGCTCTGAGGTTCAATAATTTGAGACAGAAGCTAGTGACATCTGTAAAGGAGCAGAGAGCACACTTTTTCTACCATCCTCTCCCCTCCTCTCCTCTCATCTCTTCTAAAGCCAGTGTCTTCAGTGTCAGTCCTTTTGGATCCTCAGCGTTTATAATGTGATAATAAGGTGTGAAAATGGAGACACAATGGAGCAGTGAGGATTGGGCCGACACAGCCTTCCACTGGTCCCCTCTCACACTCTCCCTGTCTGCTAATCCAGGACACACACGTTCACACACACTCCTTCACACACTGGGGCAATGTTCCACACATCACAATTAAGTCGAGTTTCACATGTCATTATTCAAATAAAGCAGGTACAGAGACCAGTAAAAGCATGTCAAACCCCAAAATGGAAGCGCAAACGATAAGAAACAAAGTCATAGTATATATAGAGGACAGTGAAGATGTCAATGAGATCTGAGCTGGTAACAAACAACAAGCATGCGTACGCTTCTGAACCCATGCTCATACCGTTGTGTGTGTTTCCCCAGAAGTCCCAGCGTCCGACAGAGAGGCAGATCTCAAAGAAGGTCATGGGCCGGGCGCTGAGGATGGAGAACATGAGGAGCACGATGACCGCGATCACGACGATGACCTCGATGACGAGAACATCTTCACCTGTGACAACTGTCAGCATGACTTTGACTGTCTGGCTGAGCTCACTGAACACAGAACCAACCACTGCCCAGCCGGTAAGCTTGTAAATGTGGCTGTTGTGATATATGTACTGTGTTTATATAATCTGTGGTCACAGTTTCTGATGTTTCCCACAAAACCACAGCAGCTAAATGTCCAACGTTATTGCAGTTCGATGACACATATCACACACTTAAATATTATTACTCTATTATATTTTTACATTTTATTTTACAAAGTTAAAAGGAAATAAAACTTGAGAAGAAGAAAATCATATTTGTCTGGCAGTTTCACCTTTAGCAGTTGGCATTTTACAAAAATCACGTTTTCGTTTTGTTGTGGTCATTTTCAGAACTTTCAGAAAACTTACTAAAAAATAAATGAAAACGTCACTTACATCCAACTGCACCAAATAATTGAAAGATGGTACTTAAGGGATGTTATGTTTGGTGGTAAGTTACGCTGCACGTAGTTAGTGAAATGTAAACAAAAAATGCCGTTAAAGTAACAGGCATGGAATACCCCCCCCCCACACACGGACACACACACACACACAAAAGCTGTTATTGGTACCCGTGTAATTAATGAAGGGGCTGGAAGGAACGCGGTGGGGGAATCTGGTTCCTACAGATTCATCCAAATGCTTGCTTAGCAAGCCAACACACACATGCGCGCACACACCTTCACACACACATTCACACTTTCTCGCTACTGCAAGGCAGTGTGCCTCTTAGCATATGAGAAAGTGTGTGTTTACCTTTGATATGGGGGATGAAGAAATAGGAGAAGGGGGGGTGGAGGGCTTTGTTGAAACTGCTAAAGATAGTGTTTCCAGAGACTGTGTAATGTAGATGGTGAGACCCCTGCCTCAGCAACCTCTAATTCACCCGCTGGCTCGACACCCAATCCCAGCAGAGTGAGGGATGCTTGGATATGCAGGATACATCTTAAACACGGGGGGATCCTGTGTGTTTCTCTTCTTTCAGATTTAGACCTTTAGTTTTGTTCCACTTGAGCCTGGTTAACCTTGGCCGTGTAGTCAAATCATACACTCAGTAAGTAAATAAGTACGCCATGATGTAACCTACCATACTTATATTTTCAAAAATGAGGAACACATTTAAGCTTTTCAAATGTGTTCTTAGTATTTTGTTCCATCTCTCCCAGACACACACAGACACACCCGCACACACACATTCAGAGAGAATCTCACCACCAAAAGTGCAGGGCTGCTGTCAGAGCGCGGGATGTGGCCTGTGATTTCAGAACAGGAGTCTAGGGATGGCTACATGTTGCTGAGTGAGAACGCAGAGGGAGGGAGGGAGGGAGGGAGGGAGGAAAGTAGGGAGGAAGGGTGAGAGGGAACACAGAAGAAAGAAATGAAATGAAATTATAAAACATGTTTTCCCCTGGAGAACGACTGGTTGAGATTGCAGAGTAATCCCCCAGCTCAGCGGGATGTGTGTGCACTTGCAGGCAGGGATTTGTGTACGTTCATATATGTGTTGGTCTGATGTATATGTGTGTATGAAGTAAGTGGGACCACAGCTTTCTGGTTATTATTGAGGAGAAGGCTAAATTAAAACACATGGACTAAAGAATCCTTTTAAGTTCTCTGTTTGAACCCCTGGGAGCCGGTTTAGTATGAGGGCAACACACACACACACACACACACACACACACACACACACACACACACACACACACACACACACACACACACACACACACACACACACACACACACACACCACACACACACACACACACACACACACACACACACACACACACACAGAGCCTGCTGGGGATAAACACACGCCACGTTGGATCTGCATGAGAGTTAATGTGTTCATGCCTTTTGTAGTTTGATGGTATTTGTCCCTGAGCAAGTCCCTTAACAACAATTTAAAAAAAATCAGCCATCTTGGTTGCCAGATGTAGTAAGCTAGCTATGATGTATTATGACCAAAATACATATAATACAAGAAGTTTAAATCTAAATTGTTCCCATTCACAAACACATTGCTTGGACAATACTCATTTGAACACAGATTGTAGGCAACTTAGTTTAATTTCCCAATACAGTGGTGCAGAAATGAGTCTTTGAACCTGGAAATGAGTTAGCATTTTAGCACTTCTGGGTTCCTTTGTCTAGAAGTCAATGTTTTTTACCTGTTTTTGGTTGGAATCCTGAAATAAGGTATGTCCTTGATGCATATTTATAGGATTTTCACATTTTGTTCGACAGTATAAAATGTGTCGGTAAATACTCCCATTGTTGATGTCCAAAGTTTATTTTTGTGCTAACAGATGTCTTAATGAATTTACTAAACGTCATGACAGCAAAACATGTGATAACAAATATCATAAGACAGAAAAACACGTCTTAATCTTATTTTCAGACAGACAAAACAGTGAATATGTTACATGAACTTCAATAGGATGAGGTTTTTACATGTGAACAAAGTTCTCTTACTTGACACAAATACATTTTCATGCAATACAACATGAACTTTTAACCTTTCAGTACTCCGTGCCAAAGTTTCACTTCGACGTGTTGTCCACTGTCAGCTATCTCTGATGTACATAATATGGCTTGAGAACCACCATATTAGTAAGCGATGAATTCTCTGCAGAAAAAAACACTGGTATCTGTAATGCTAACTATACTGTTGTAGCAAATGGGTCCCAAGTTAGCAGCTAGCTGTGGCTATAACATGGAATGGGTCCCAGGTGCGAGAGTGAAGCACCAAGTAATTCAGTGCCACTCTAGCAGAAGGCCTATAAAGAGGCACCATTAATTTGAGTGGAAATTGGACAAACACACTCTCACACACACACTGTGGCGCAGATCAATGACACATAAATATGTGTACACCCACTCCAACACGCACATACCCACAGACCCCTCACATCTGGTTAATGTAATGCCAAAAGAGAATGGCTGAAAAGATGTGGTGTGTGTGTGTGTGTGTGTGTGTGTGTGTGTGTGTGTGTGTGTGTGTTGTGTGTGTGTGTGTGTGTGTGTGTGGTGTGTGTGTGTGTGCTGTGTGTGTGTGTGTGTGTGTGTGTGTGTGTGTGTGTGTGGTGTGTGTGTGTGTGTGTGTGGGTGTGTGTGTGTGTGTGTGTGTGTGTGTGTGTGTGTGTGTGTGTGTGTGTGTGTGTGTGTGTGTGTGTGTGTGTGTGTGTGTGTGTGGTGTGTGTGTGTGTGTGTGTGTGGTGGTGTGTGTGTGTTGTGTGTGTTGTGTGTGTGTGTGTGTGTGGATTACAATAGCATTGTTATTCTGTTCCACTATAGCTTTAAGCCGGTGTGACAGCTCTGTTTTTAAATTGTGGATAAAATACCCATTGTATGCGTGGGTGTATGTGTGTAAACTGATTTAACTGACACAGCAGTCTCGATGAACCATGTAATTATATGTACATGTACATACTACTGTATGTAGTAACACACGGTATTGTCAATAGTAATTGTAATGGTAGGCTACCATGTGTTTATGCTGAATTTATTCAATATCTAGTGCTCTAGTATGTTAAACTGCAGCCCTCCATTGTACAAGAGCCTTATCGTGTTTGATTTATTCAACATGTTTTAGAGACCCTGTCAACTTACTTTCTCAGTGTATATAGTGTAATAGCTATATTTGTGGTGTGTGTGCAACTTTTAGTACATGTTGGTCTTCATCCTGTGTGTGTGTACAGTATGTGCAAAAAGACTGAGCAAGAGTGAGTCGGCGGAGCGTCGATGGGTCTCAGTAGGAGTCAGAATGTGGAGCAGAGGCTCCCTGAGGAGAGGAGGAGCGGGAAAAAAACCCCTCCAAGGGTTCAAATGGAGAACATTCTCTGCTCTGCCACATGAACACACACACACACACATCCCATGAGGGAATCCCAAGCCATCTTACCAACCACCACATTCCAAGGTTGGGTCAATTACGAAGTGTATAGACCTTTAAAGACTCACACACTGTTTTAACACTCCTATAGTGGTGGAATGAAGACGTCTTTTTTTAGGCCGTTCCAAAAGTTAGCATTGCAAGGACTCCCTCGACAGAAGTAATTGGAATTCCATTGGATTGCAGAAAAGATCTGTGGCTAACACATCTTTATGATGCTTACATGTTTGTTCAACAGGCTAATCTTCACATATTTAAACAGTTTTTTTTGGTTTTTGAAGCGTAAATGCAATCGCCCGAAGTAAAAAGCTAAGACAATGCTAAAAAACAAACTACATCACGGTCGCATAACTTCACTCCACCTTCTCTAATGTTCGCTGTGTCGGCACATGCGGAAACTGTTGTTTTTACAGAGAAGCTTTGGACATTTATGCACGGGGTTTGATGTATTTTGTGTCCTAGAGCAAAATGTGAAAATCTTGTGTTAACCAAATACCCTATTTTAGGAATCTTACCAAAACCTTGTCCAAAAAAACATTGACTTTAAGACGATGGAACCAGAAGTGTTAAAACTGCTAACTCATTCCCTGGTTTGAGGACCCTGTTTTCTTGCAGCCATTGTCTATTTACTTTACATATACTTAAAAGCTGCACATGTAAACAGTGATCTCAGGCAAGGTGTGAGTGAGATGGAGACCAAAAGGCGAAAGATTGTTCAAAAAAGGTTGAGGTGGAAGTGATGAGAAGGTAGGCGGCGAGTAAACGAGGGAGCTGTCAGTCAAGGCAGGGGGGCGGAAACTGCCGCTGTCATTGACAAATAGTGAGTCATTAACCCAGCTAGACGATTCTTAGATGGCGAGTGTGTGTGTGTGTGTGTGTGTGTGTGTGTGTGTGTGTGTGTGTGTGTGTGTGTGTGTGTGTGTGTGTGTGTGTGTGTGTGTTGTGTGTGTGTGTGTTGTGTGGTTGTGTGTTTGTGTGTGTTGAGATGTAGTGATGTGTGTGTGGTGATTGTGTGTGTGTTTGTGTGTGTGTGTGTGTGTGTGTGTGTGTAGTGGTGTGTGATAGTGTGTGTGTGTGTGTTGTGGTGTGTGGGTGTGTGTAGGTGTGTGTGTTGTGATGTGTGTGTAGTTGTGTGTGATGTGTAGTGTGGTGTAGGATGTGTGTGTGTACGTGATGTGTGTGTGTGTGTGTGTGTGTGTGTTGTGTGTGTTGGTGCTGTGATGTGGTGTGTGTGTGTGTGTGTGTGTGCCCGATTACTGTGCCTCCTCCTCCGAAGGTAATTTGTGAGGTCTCCGTTAATTGGACGCACATACAGCTGCACTCTCGTCTCATTCTCTTTCCTTCCTCTCTCAGCGGGGGTGGCAGACTTCCAGGGAGACCCCAGGCTTGCGGGAGGCAGGGGGAAGAATGGAGGGAGGAAAAATAGGATTGAAAAAGAGTAACTAGGGACATGATGAGAAGACAGGTGAAGGGAGGAATATGGAGGTAGAAAGACGCTGGGGAAAGGGAAGAGGAGAAAAACATGGAGTGAGAGCGCGTCTGTTAGTGCAGGGGCCCTTGGGTGACTGGTTTGCCTCCCGCGGGACATCTCCCCACTGCTAAGCTATTACCGTCTGTCGGCAACCCGCTTGTCACATATACACACACACATGCAGAGGGACACCCTCTCGAGCACAGAGTAACACACACACACACCACCTCGCCATGTCTGTCGTCAGGATAGCAGCTGAGTCCTGTGAGGCCAAGACTCTTAGTTAAAACCACAGATCACTTTCTACCAAGAGAGGGAGGTTAGAGGGGTGTAATCTGAAACAAAATTACAGATGGCCCCCCTGCTCCCTTGCCTTGTGTGTGTGAGTGTGTGTCAGTAGGCAGTTGAGAAATAAATATCGTAGTAGTTTCCTTCATGGTCACTCCTTATTATTTCTCTCATTGGCTTTCATCCTCTTAGCTCCTGTCTGTTTTCCCCTCTCCCTCCCTCTTGCACTTTTCATCACCATGTGCACCCCCCCCCCCCCCATACCCAAACCCCCCCCCCCCGCCTTCCCTCTGTGTCTCTGTACCCGGGGGTGGCCCGAAGATTCCTGTGCTAAGCCCTTGGCATACATACAAGTGCACAGCGCGCACACAGACACAGCTGGCTGCCGCTCAGGTTTTCCAGGCGAGAGGCAGGAGCCCGGCACCAGAGGAGAGGGGGGGGGGGTTGGGTGGGAGAGAGGAGAGAAGTAGAAGAAGAAGAGGGGGGATACAACATGCAGAGAGGGAGAGGGGAGGGATGGCACGGAGGGGGTGAGACGGAGAAGGGTTGTTGTGAAGTCATTTTTCATCACAGGGTTCATTTTTCACCGCAGAGTTCTCCCACTCCCTACACCGCTCTATTTCTCTTTATCTGTCCTCTCCTCTTCCCGTTCCCCTCCCTTGATCCCGCTTTGTCTCTCTTTATCTTCCTTTTTTCCCCCCCCGTCGGCCTCTCTCCCCCCCCCCTCACCTCTTTCTCTCTCCATCTTGCCTAAACTCTCTCCCTCTCTTTCAGCCTACTTTCTCCTTTATGAAATATGGATGGGAGCAATTTTGGGCGCGCTGAGAGGTTTGCAGTCGGAGGGAGGGATGGAACTTGGGAACTGGAAGGAGGGGGGGGGGGGCAGAAAGGGAGAGAGAGCGAGGGGAGAAGAGGGAGGGAGCTCGTGTCTCAGCAGACGTGCCTTGTGCATGCACCTAAACACCTCACTGAGCAATCTGTCAACATGTCAGCAACACATGTTTGGTAAAAAAAAAAAAGGCAGAAAAAGCGTTTGGAAGGAGAGGGTGAAAAAAAACCTCTCCCCTCTTCCAATGGGAGTAATGGCTCCCACCAGGGCTCTGGAAATGCTTTGAATTCAGCAGATTTCTATTGCGGGGACCTCCCCCGGGGGCGTCTTTTTACAATGCCTGCATCTCAGAAATTTGAGCCCGAGGACCCCTGGGGGCGTCCTTTCATAATGCCTGAAAATGTAGGGTTATATTGTGTGCTCTTCCCCATGGGGCTTTTATTAATACCTGTATTCACTGCCACTGGAAATGACACAGGCGGCGCTGCAGGGGCCCGCGCCCGCTCCAGGAAGGGAGAAAGACTCTGCAGGGACGTTTTCTCTCTTCTCCTCTCTCTTCCCTTCTTTTTCCTGCCTCCTCCCTCTCCCCTTAATTTGACTCTCTTCCCTTTTTTCGTACTTAATGCAAGAGTGAAAGAGAAGAATGTGCCAAAGGACACAAGAAGTGTGTTGTGTGTGTGTTGGCACCCACTAACCCCCTTGTATTCAGCCCTACTTTGCTCAGAGGAAAATAACTTACTTAACTTCCCTCTTCCCCTTTTCTTTCCCTCTCATCTCTCCCTCTCTCTCTCTGTCCTTGTGTGCCTGCCTGCAGATCTTCCAAAGAGTAAATATTTGTGTGTGCATGTATAAAAAAAATCTATAGTCCGGTACAGTGTGTGATTTTTCTCGCTGCATAAGACAGAGACGAGTGCTTCTGTCTGCAAACATTCATTAGAATTCTGCAGCCAAAGGGTTTACAGCTTCTTTCTGCGTGTCAATGTGTGTGTGTGTGTGTTTTTATTGATCAAATATTTACACAGTCAGATTATAGAAATATACATTTACATATCTTTGAATAAATAAATAAAATAGTTTGATCTCCTGAGTCCGACTGTTTAGATTTCAGATTTAGACGTTGCACTCTGACTGTTTCCGTCATGACTGGACATTACATTTCCCCGATTAAACACAAGTGACGCTTATCCTTATGTGTGGGTGTAAAGAGTTTTGACAAAACTTTCTCAGTCAAATACTGTTTGGTTTCACTTTAGAATTATTTTTTTGTAGATGTATCATGTCTTAATGAATCCTAACCCTTGAACGTTCTCAAACCAATCAGTGCCCAACCTTATCTGGCCAAAGTTATGTTTCCTGATGCACGTAATGACACAGCTGACATGTCAAATTAGAAAATGTTTACAGTTGCTAATATTTGTTTATCCTGGCTAATTGCAGTATCAACGTCAGAATAACTGTGATACCCTCCTTGAAGTCTGACAGGCTTTTCGTTGGCGTTCTTTCAGACCCAGCACTCTTCCTAGCCACCTTTTTATAAAATGCGAGACATTTCTCACTTTGATCAACTTGTCAAATGCTCTGCCTCGTGGAGTTCACAGGCTTTTTTCTCCTCCGGGTGTTTATTTGAGCATCTTGTCAGCAACATTGTCAGAGGCAACCAACTGGTTATCTGTTGGATAAACAAACACACAAGTTGAGGGACTGTGATTAATGACGTCCCTCCAGAACAGATTTTCAGCATCAAGCTGCTCGACGTGTTGACACAAGATATCAAAAAAACATGGAATTAGGAGGTTATCTCAAATGATTAACCTCATTTCATGATACATAACATTGCAAGAGTGTAACATAGATCAATACAGTGACCCCAGAAGGGTTTACGTCACATGGTTGTATGCTCTCAAGAAGCAATATCCTCAGTCTGAAGCATGCTCTTCAAAACTCCTCACCAGAGCACATACCTCTACCTTATGGAATTGATTGTCTTCAATGGTGTCATTCCATCAAGCCCCCAGTAAGTGAGTCGGGAGATCACCAAATGTTTCTAGTGGCCAAACGGTGGTAATACACTTCCATGTCAGTCTGTGACTTGCCAGGATGGAGACTTGAGCCCTTATTTAAGTCATTAGGGACTACAAGTTTTATGCAATCAAGTATGAAGAAAACGGAAGTGCTCATGCTCTTTGCCCCACATGGACGTGGAAGATTGGCGGAAGATCCAGGGAAGATCCAGGGAAGATCCAGGGAAGATCCAGGGAAGATCCATGGAAGATCCATGGAAGATCCAGAAAAAGATCCATGGAAGATCCAGGAAAGATCCAGGAAGGTTCCGGGAAGATCAAGGAAGATTAAAAAAAGTTCCAGGAAGATCCAGAAAAGATGCAATGGAGATCCAGAGAAGATCTCGCTATTTTTGTTCTCAACAGTCAGGCTATTTCAGCTTCACCCGTAACCAGCGCTGTATCCAGTGCACTTTATATATCCATGCATTACCATCATTTGTATTAAGTAAAGTGTTTCATGGTCCAAAATGGCTACTATTTCCACTACACCTGTCAATGTGTGAAGGGGTTTTGTCCAGTAAACAAACACAGGTACATGTCATTGATTTATTTTCATTGCACATCAAAACCTTCTGGACCACAACCCCATGACTGTGTTTTTTAGAAATGCTTGATCCCTAATGTTGTGGCTTGGTGTGTTTGTGTTGCTGTTTTGGAAATGTGGCCTTGTTGGTGTGCTTGAACATACATGTACAGTGTGGGTGTGTGTGTGCTCCTGTTCTATTCTATATATGTGTGTGTGGGTTTATGTCTCCATCAGTGCATGTGTGGACGGGTCAGGATAGAGTTGTCATGGGGCCATGTGGGGGCCTCCTCAGTGTATATGGAGCGGGGGGGGGGGGTGATTCTTTATAATGAGGAACAGGCCATTCCCTTAGATTCCTGCACCCCTGCCAACAAGCAGGACCCCCAGAACCCTTTCCTTTTCTTTTTTCTCCCCCCTCCTGCTGACACCTGGGACTTTTCTTCTCCCTCCCTGTCTCTACCTCTCTGCTTCTTCTTTCTCTCTTCCCAAGTGGAACGTGCGACCTCCCTCCATTTGATACACCTCCCCTCTCTCCCCTTTCTGCAGATCTTCTACCATTCTTTGTCCACTTCCTACTTTCCTCCCTCCTTCTCATCCCCCTCTTACCATAAGCCCTGCTTCCTCTCCTCTTCATATGAAATCTTTCTTCATACAGACCATAATGTCGTCCCTCTTTCCCTCCCGTCCTCCCTCCCTCCCTGCTGAGTTCTCAAACTCAAAACTGACCACATCCCTTCCTTTCACCCTCTGTCTCCCTTCCCCCACACCCTCCCTCCATTCTCTCCCATCTCCTCTGTTCCCTGTGGAGCTGGCCCCAAAGCTCTGATCCCTTCCTCCATGCCCCCAAACTCCCCCACTGTGCCCTCCCAAGACACACACACACACACACACACACACACACACACACACACACACACACACCACACACACACACACACACCACACACACACCTTGGCGACCGGCGGCCCCAAAGCAGCCCCTGTTTGTCTCCCTCCCTCTGTTTTTCCACTCTTTCTTTCTACCATTCCCCCCCTCCGTCTCCCACACCCAGTTTGATTCTTTACATTTGTTTTATACTTCACTTTTAGTCTGTACTTTAAAAAGGAACAATGTACTGCAGTGTACAATTTTGCACTGTACACACTGGGAGTGAATCATTCCCTATACCCATCATCATAACTTCCTGTATGATACTTATTAGATTGATTGTACGACATCAATTGAAACAGGTATTTTCTGATGTTTACTTTTTTGCTGCATCCACCCTGCATACTTTTATTTTGTAATCAAGCTACAGTTTATTCTTACACAATCGTCACCAAACTATTTGCCATTATTTAGGGAGAAAAACCTTCTTTTTAAAGACAATTTCTTTGAGATTGAGCCACAGCAAAGAAACAACTTTTTGTCACTCCTATGTAAAGATAATACATTTTTCTTTTTGCTCAGTTGATGTCGATGTACTGATAGAAGTCTACAGATCCAGACTACCGCTGTTGCTTTGTCATATCAGGATGACAGCCCAGACTCCCTTATATACTGACTTCTAACACCTGTCCATCAAGTGCTATGACCCAAAACTATAGTATTAATTGCATTTCTGACTTCTTCTTTGTTGTTTTTAATGACCTCAACCCTGCTTCTGTGACTCTTATTCATTCTACTGTAAGCATGTTGAATTTACCAACAAAAACATACATTCTAAGTTTAATACTAAGACACACCCAGGTGCACAGGCCTATCAATGCACGCACACACACACGCACACACACACAAAGTACACACAGTTTCAGTCACAGACAGCGGTGGCAAAGGGCAGTGTACCACAGGGAGAGGGCCTATAATAGTTTAACCCAGCGCTCAGGTGTGACTCGTCTTTGTCCAGCCAAATGTCAGAGAAAAGCACAACTCCAGGGAGAGGGGGAGGGGAGGGTGGAGGGAAGGACGAAGCAGAGTGGAGAAGAGGATCAAGGGAGTGAGTCAGAGGGAGTGGAAATGCAGGGAAGAGGGGTGAGAAGCACACAGAGAGGAGCAATATACAGTATATATAGAAGTGAAGGCAAGGGATAGAGGGTTTATGTTGACCCACGCAGGGCGACTCAAGTTCAAATGTGGGTATTTCAAAACCTATGAACTCCTAGTGTTTCCTCAATAAATACGCTTTCTTGCCTTGCCATATCTAATAACTGACTTTTAACTGACTTACTGAGTGTTATGTCCAGCGATTGAGCGGCTGTTTTTTTCCGTCTCGGCCCCTGGTTACGTGGGGGGCTGGGGGCCCTGCTCTGCTCTCTCCCCGCCTCAAGAGATCCCCAGGGGGGACAGCAAGACCAACTCTGCCAGCCTCTCTCTCTCACACACACACACACACACACACACACACACACACACACACACACACACACACACACACACACACACACACACACACACACACACACACACACACACACACACACACACAGACGTCAGCTGCTCTGGGCCTTCTCCCCTGGGTGCTACTCGAACCCTTTGTTTCCCCCCCTCCCTTCCCCCCTCCCTCTCCTCTCCATCTCTCCTTCCACCCCTCCTCACTCCTCTCCCTGTCCTTTGTCCCTAGGAATAGCTGTCCTGCTTACTGCCTGATTGGAATTCACTGCACTCTGGGAAGTCACAGGGGAGGGCTATTGTCGAGTGTGTGTTTGTGTGTGTGTGTTTTTTTTTGTTGGTAAATGATCATGTGCTTGCATATTTCTCGAGTGAGTTTGGCATGTGTATCAATAAGACATGTGGGGGCACTGCTGTGAGACGAGAAGCAGTTTAGTAGTAAGCAGCGACATAGAAATGAGTATGTGTGTTGTAGAGACGATATTTTTAGATTCTCAAATGTATTTTATGTCATGATGAAGTATTTATTGTTTTGTCTATTTACATTGATATATGATATGATGACTAATGCCAAACCAGGATATATGATGATACCAATAGTTGCTTGGATTGAAGAATATGGCCAACACGGTATGTTCATACCAGAAAGCTAGTTTTTTTTATGTATATTTATTTTCAGTATACATGGTTGCAGGCATGTGTGTGAACACTATCTGTACAGTATTTGTTAGCAAACATTTTGTATGTATTTTCCTCAGTGTGTTATCTGAGGGAATGCATGTGCGCGTGTGTGTTCATGCGTGCTGCTGCTCCCAGCATGAATGCGAGAATTGGGGTTAAGGAACAAGAGAATTCCTCCCTCGTATTCCCTCCTTTCCTCTCCTCCGGTCTGTCTCTCCCTCTCCCTCACTCTCTCTCTCACCCGTGCAAGTGGGATGCCTTGAAATATTAACCAATCTGCTCTGCATTTTTCAAATACGATAGAAAACACACTGCTAAATAAGTCAGGAGCGAGGCCTGCTGGGGAGCAAGCGCTCAAATAAACAACGAAAACAACACAAACAACAACAATGAAGAGAAGGAAAGAAGAAGGGGGAGGGAAACTTGTGCGCTTGTGATTGCCAGCCTGGGTCGCTGCAATAAAGTGGTGGGGTCCTACAAATCCACCTTCAGCTTAGCAGTGGTGATGTGAAGTCATATGACCAAAATGTCACTTTATAGCCTTATAACGTTAGCTTTTTACTTCTGCCAATTGCATTTATGCTTTTACAATCATAAAAGTGCTTTTATAATGTGGAGATCATCCCGCTAAACCAAACGTGTTGTAAACGTAAGTTTGCCACAAAACGTGTTTTCTGCAATTTTACGAAATCCAATGGAAAAATCCCATTGCTCTTTGTCGATTTTTGCGACAAAAATTCTGGGTCGGCCTACAAATATACGTCCTGAATGCACTACTGCTACTACTACTACTGTTAACCCATCAAGTCATCGGATGTCATCTCTTACTGTTTTTCATGTAGCCAATTTCTCAATTTCTCAATGTTCTGACCTTTTTCTCTAATTTCAATTCCAATTAGAGCAGCTAGATTGGAATGAATACTGAACAGTGTGTGTGGGGGCTTGGGGCAGACTGAGGCCTTGCTTTACCTCCGTGCTGCTGGCTGGTGGCCGGAGGGAGCGTCCCGCTTGGGTAATGAACTCCCCCAGGAAGAGGCACTGCTACGTGGGGCTGCCACCCTCCTGTGTTCCCCTCTCTGTTCCTGGGATAGAGTTGGTGCTATGGCTTCTTTTGCTGGGGGAATGGGTAGAGAGCATTTGGGGGTTTTGGGTGATAGGGTGAGTGGATATTTTCCCCCCTTGTTGGTTGCCAAACCATGCGGCCTGCGAGTGAGCAGATAAAATTGTCAGTGTGTGTGTGAGTGAGTGAGTGAAGAACTGGTGGTGCCTGTGTACTGAGATTTGTATTCGCCTATGTTCTGAGTATTTAGTGTGCTTGTTGGGGAGTTTGTCCTCAGAGAATAGTGTGTGTTGTGGGGGGGTGCAGTGACAGCTGCAGAGGGGGGCCGGGTGGCTGACTGCTTGCTGGCTGATAAGGGGGGCTCCACATCAGAGACACGACGAGAAGACTAATAACTCTGCAGTGCAACACTCACACACACATATACACACACACACACACACACACACACACACAAACACACATAGAGAATCTCATAGAAGAGATGCGGTGTGGGAAAAAGTTCAGGAAAGAGATAGGGCTGTGGGACTGTTAATCTGTGAGGAGTAATAATATGTGGGGGCCGATGGAATGTGTAATATATGTGACATTTCGTTTAACCAACGTTTTCATCCAAAACAACTTACAATTGCTCAAATTGTACTGCATCACTTTCAATGACCAATAGACACCTCCTGTTTCAAACCAATCGATCCAAGAGTCTTGGGTTATTTGTGATAACATCAAAAAAGGATAATAAAATAAGTATTAAACGATAGGGGCTTACTTTGAGAATAGGTTACGAAGCATTCTCAGGATCTGCTAGGTACTTTGGGTAAATTAGAGATCCGTTCTTATTGAAATCGTCACAAAACTTTTAACTGGTTTAATAAATACATTAGATTAGGTTCAACTTTATCTAATAATAATAAGCTTGATATTGTTTTCTCCATGTTACCTTCCCATTATCTTAAAAAGGTTTGGATGCCCACAGGTACCTTTTGATTCTCCATTTCCTTATTCATATCAGATGTCTATTTAACGCAAGGCTCAAAGTCCAAAAAACCGACACCTCCAATGACACTTCTGTAAACCTCCATATAAACAAGGTAAGGAAGTGCGATTTAACACTTTGACAGAAAGCAACACTGTCCCAAATCCTACAACCCAGATATATTGCTTTATATTGATACAATATAAAAAAAAGAAGCCATTTTCTTGGTAAGTCAAAAAGGATTCAAATGACATAAGACACACAACATTCCAGGACAGACCCTCACTTTGTATAATACTTTGGTTTAATAAAAAGATCAGAGGAAACAGGCTTCTGTGGAATTAACACTCTGCCTTCACCTTCACCTTCACACTCACATTTACATTAAACTGTATAGAACATTAGTGATTATTATTAAAACAGTATTGTTTTCATTTTCATGGTATATGTCCTCCACATCCACAATTAGGGCTGGCTGTAAAGATTTAAAAGACCATTTTCTCATCACAGCAGGAAAAACATTGGTGTAACTGATAACATTAGCAATTAACTCCGTTCGTCTGAGACAGCATAAACAAGCAGATGTGACGCACCTAAATGTAACTCATAATTAAATCCATTCCACTGGAATGACGTGCTTTTCTCGTTCTTTCTTGATGTAATAGCCCCCGCCAGTCCTTAATTATTCATATTTTAGTAATACAATCCAAGTTAACGGTTCAAACATTAGTACATAATAAAACTCCCGAGGCTTCCCTTTTTAATTTAATTCCTCCGTTTAAATTAATTTTGGGGCATGCCTGTGCTCTTAGCGCGCTCCTCCGCAACAGGGGGGGAGGGGAGGCTTGGTGGAGAGAAAGAGGAGGGGAAGAGGGGGAGATGGAGGGGCTTGCTCTGGAGATGGATGTGCTGCAGGTGGAAGTCATACAGGTGTGTATGCGGGGGGGGGGGGGGCAGTGAGTCATAGAGAGAATTACTGACAGATGGAAGGTGGTGAGGAAAATGAATTTAATGTACACATCCAATAACAGAACAATACTGTCACTGTCATGTACAATAAAGGTTATTGATTTAAAAGATGATTGACAGTATGCTTAGGTAGTTAGTTAGAACACTTAAGACCCTGTGTCCACATAGTGCCCTTTTTCATGACGATACCTTGACAACCTATCCCAGCTTTTATTAGACGGACTCATCACGACCTTGCCTTTTATCTATCTATTTGGACTACTTTATAGTTGTGTGACATAAACCAGAAGATTCTTGCTGTATGGATGAGCTTCACCGCTCAACCTGACAGCCGTAGAGCGAGGAGGAGGGTCCACGTAAGGAGATACAAGTACAACACGAGCAGCAACATTCAGGGTTCACGGGCCGATCCGCTCAAACAGGCTTTGTAATGATAGTTTCTATCTGAAACACGCAGTCAGAAACAAGGTTATCCTCCAATTCTTTTCAATTTGAAGCACTAGGACACTACAAAACGTTCAGAAAAAAAAGATGCTGGGTGAAGTGCTTTTTATCGAGGCAGCAGCATGTGACGGCATGCACTCTCTCCTCATTGGAAACATTTTGAAAAATAAGCTAGTGCTTAGAAAAAGTGAGTTCAATTCATACCTCAAGGTCAAGATAAGCTTTGTTTCACCACACCAGGTTGGGTTGTACAAGTTGGTTGATTATATTGTTAAAACTGTATACTTAGTAGAAAAATAAAGAAAACAGTTAGTCTAGTTAGAAGTTTTATTTGGCCCCAATATCGAACATATGAATATATATTTGACTCTGATTGCCTCTCGGTAGCCTCATCATACTTTGACTAGCAAACGACAATCGGAACAATGAAAGATGTATACAGGAGGAAGAAGAGGGGAGACCAAATGGGGGGTGGTAGTGGCAGGTGTAGGGAGAGAAAAAAAGAGATTGGAGAATGATGGAGGGATACATGGGACAAACAGAAGGGGAGGAAGAGAAAGAGATTAGCCGTGCTCATGCTAGGGGGTCCCCTCTAAAGGCATGAAAGCACAATGGACCGCCGTCAGTCAAAGAGGCATTTCCATTTCTCTGCTCGCACTGCTCTATTACACTGGTAGTGTCTGAAATGCAGAGACAGAGTTCGCCTGGCCTTGTGTGTGTGTGTGTTGTGTGTGTGTGTGTGTGTGTGGTGTGTGTGTGTGTGGTGTGTGTGTGTGTGTGGTGTAGTGTGTGTGTGTGTGTGTGTGTGTGTGTGTGTGTGTGTGTGTGTGTGTGTGTGTGTGTGTGTGTGTGTGTGTGTGTGTGTGTGTGTGTGTTGTGTGTGTGTGTGTGTGTGTGGTGTGTGTGTGTGTGTGTGTGTGTGTGTGTGTGTGTGTGTGTGTGTGATGTGTGTGTGTGTGTGTGTGTGTGTGTGTGTGTGTGTGTGTGTGTGTGTGTGTCTACAGCTATGTGTGTGTTCATGCGTTTGAAGTCAGTGTGAGGCTGCATAGTTTGGGTCCCAGGGCAATCTGCTTTTCTGCTGCGGAGACCTACCAGTTAGTGGTCTCTATTGATCTGCACCCATCAAGTCCCACTGTGTGTGTGTGTGTGTGATTTATACCGTCTGTATGGCTTTTTATGACTCCCTTCATCATGACTTTTAGCTTTAATACTTTTAATATATTTTTACTCTATGCAAGTTATGCAAACATATTTGGGTGCGTGTACTGTATGTTTTTCTGTTATTGTAAATATGTGTGTTTGTGTGTGTTGCTTTTGTTTTTTTCCTGTTGGGCAGTCACAGTGGAAAGAAGAAAGTGTGTGTGTGTGTGTGTGTGTGTGTGTGTGTGTGGAAGAGACCAATTTCGCCTCAAAACACTCCATTCCTCAGCCATGCTTGGACTGCCACACACACACACACACACACACACACACACACACACACACACACACACACACACACACACACACACACACACGAGTCACACGTGGCTCAGCTTGGCGGATGTAGGTTGTAATTACGGGACCCCTGGCCTCTCTCTGTGTCTTTCTCCTTCTCTGCCCTGCCGACCTCTCCCCCCCTTTGATCTGTTTCATGTCACCAGCTCACGCACACACACTCACCTCACCCCCCACCTCCCACACACACATCTCTTTTTTTTTGCTCTCACCAAATCCACCTTTGTTTCTGTGTGTGCGTCTGCTCTTTGTTGCAGCCAGTGTGTGGTCTCTAATGCACTCAGGAGCCTCTTTTCTGGACCGTTTGTTTTGAAACCTCCCCGTCGCATTAAACTTGATACTCGGGGATTATTCCCTTTCTAACGGACCTTGAGCTGACATATGTGTGTCTCTTTCTCCATGTGTTCAGGTTCAGGTTATTTATTTGTACCCGTAGGTAGATTTAGTTTGCAGAGAAAAAGACAAGGGATCCACCCTGACACACTCTAAACACAAACACAAACAACAGACACATCTCTAATAAAAGGACTAGTAAAAAGTACAAGTATACCCTGCTCAACCAAATCTCAAAATATTTCAAAAACATTTTAAGAAGGAAAACACTAGTACAAACATGGACATTCAAAATTCATAATTAAATAAATCAATAAATATAGGCATCTGTGTGACACTCCTATGATGTGTTAATTTGTGCAATAGCTGCTGGGATAAAACTGTTTTTATACCGCTTCGTTCTACTCTTGGGGACAACTAACCTCCGGCCCGAAGGAAGAAGCTTGAATTCTGAGTGCAGAGGGTGGGAGTCATCGTCTAATATGGAGCTGGAGAACCGCTGTAACTGCCTGAGGTACAGGGTCTCCAGGTTTAGCTGTAACTGCCTGAGGTACAGGGTCTCCAGGTTTAGCTGTAACTGCCTGAGGTACAGGGTCTCCAGGTTTAGCTGTAACTGCCTGAGGTACAGGGTCTCCAGGTTTAGCTGTAACTGCCTGAGGTACAGGGTCTCCAGGTTTAGCTGTAACTGCCTGAGGTACAGGGTCTCCAGGTTTAGCTGTAACGGCCTGAGGTACAGGGTCTCCAGGTTTAGCTGTGGCTCACCAATCAGCCTGCTGGACCACTTTACGATCTGACTCAGAGAGTTTCTGCTCCTTAAAGTCAGGTTCCCAAACCATGACATTAGTGAAAAAGACAGAATTGACTCGATAAAACATGATCATCGTGGTTTTGTCAATGTTAAAATAGGACAGTTTCCTAAGACAGTACAAACGCTGGTGCCTCCTTTTGCACACAGCTTCACAGTTTGGATCAGAGCTCAATTTTGAGTCAATAATTGTCCCGAGATAATCATTTGTATGATTGCACACTTTCTCAGTGTGTGTTTTCACAAGAACAAAGCTGGCGGCTACGTCTCTGTGAGAAGTGAAAAGCTGTTTGCAAAGTGTGTGAAAGTGACATAAGCATTTAGCTGACAGACAAAACGCTCTTTGCTTTCATCTGTAACACATTTTCTTGTGTGTGTCTGGGGAATATTAGACCCAACAGCAGTTTTGTTCAAATGGTTTACATTTAGGCTGGTTTATCACCACTATAATGAATAATCTCCCGCCTTTAATATGACTTTTGTGAGTTTTTACCCTATATTGTGCATATTTTGTGTCAGTGTTTAAGCATTTTTGTTGTACCTTGAGTGTACCTAACTTCTGAAATGTCTCACTTATCTTGTCTACCCCACACGTCTTTCTTTTTTTTCTTTAAGTCCATGCTTTGCACTTTTCTTTTTTCTTTTCCCCTTTAAAACACTGTCTATCTCTCATTGCATCTCCTTCTAGTCCCTGCTTTCCCCCTCCTTTTCTTTCTCTCTTTGCCCTTGACCCTTAGGTGTCAACATTGTTTTCCCAAGTGGAGCAAAATGATTAATATGAGTATTTATTTATACAACACAAACTCAGGTTTTCAGGTGGCAATTGACTGACTCAATATACAAGTGATACAACACAATTATATTGTCATGAGCAGATAAAGGCTTTCAAATATACATTTACTTCGATATCACATACAATTAAATATGACAGTTTTACTTTCAACCTTAGTTGAAGTTTCCTATTTGACATTCCCTCTGCCAGATGGCCAACGCAGTGACAGCATTCATAATAATATTTCAATTCTACGACAGGAGAGATTTCATTTTCTCTGAAATAAGTTGAAAACATCTTTGCGTTTATCAGTATTGGAATCGAGAACTGGCAGAACGTTGGAATATATCGGCACCACACATGTAGAGAGGAAAAAACATCTGGCAAACCATCCATTTGGTCTTCATGCTGTCATCCCTTTTTATAAAGAGCTCAGTAAATCAACACTAGTGTGATCAAATGCCTTCAGATGAAAGAGGGATTCACAGAAAGACATAACGGAGGATAGCTTTTCATCTTCTATGGATCAAGTTACCTACATTTCTGTCTTACTTGTGTCAGATTGATTCACTAGCATTTGACAGCTAAATGTACATTTTTGCTAGACTCTTTGACAATACAATATTAATGTGGATAGTACTTACAAACGCTTCTGGCTTCAAGGCTAAATCAACACATTCGCTAACGTGTTGTTTGTGAACTAAGCACGAGAAAGATCTCCTTCCAAGTTCATATGAAAAAATGGATGGAAATTCCTTCACCTCGATGTTATTGCCTCCTTATTCTCGGTTGCCACTTTTTAGTGCTTGCATGTTTATGCATATTACTTTCTGAATATAGTGTGTGTGCGTGTCTATCCCAGAGTGCATTCTCTCTCTCCACCTCTCCTGCCGTCTGTGCCTCTAATCCCTGAGTGTGTCACTAATGGCAGGTCCAGGTGTTCTGCTCTGCTCTGCTCCTCCCCTAGGGACCCCTCTTCAGTATATGTGTGTGTGTGTGTGTGTGTGTGAGCATGTGCACGTATTCCTCTCATGGGGGGTTTAGAGCTGTGAGTAGGGGGCCGTGCAGGATCCCATCCTCCAGAAGGGAAGGGAGGGAAGGGCAGCAGCATGCAGGAGGTACCCGCCTCTCGCAGCTTGCTCTCGGGCTTCCCCTGGGCCCAGGACCCCCTCTACCACTTTCCCCCGGGACTCGAGGAGCCACATTGCCTCTCTCTGTCTCCCTCCCCTCCATTTTATCTCTCTGCGCTCCCCTCTTATCCATCTTTTGGCCGTTTATGTACCTTTCGCTCCAGATGGAGAGGCTTTGCAAGTTGCTAAAAAAACAAAACAATTTGTGTGTGTTATATGCACTACATACACAAAAATGGGTTTGTTTGTTTACCTGTGTAACAGTGTGTTTTGAACAGCGAGCTCCAGCTGCCTACATCTCTTATTTATAGGGTCCCACATACGCGTAGGTGAAAGTGTGAGGACTTGTGAGTGTGAGGGATTTATCTGTAGTTCAATCACATCAGTTTGTAGTGGATGATGAATGCACACACATACCTATATATGTCTAACTGTCCATCATTATACACGAGGCAGCACTTATAATGCTTAGAAATACAATTAAGCTGCTATCGTTCAAGTTTGAATGTGTTATCACAGTTCTGTGGGTACTTTTATTTCAGTAAATATCCAAGGGCCTGCTAATGTCCATGAGTGGGAAGATATAGGAAGTGTGTGTGTGTGACTCAGGTGAGTTTTTCTAGGTTAGTGAGCAGTGTGTCAGTCCACCAAACCTCATTCTTATAAATTGATGATATAGCCGCCGGCGCGGACACAACGGCACTTTTGTGTGTTCGTCTTCATGCGAGAATGTGTGCATATGGGGTGTACTGAATGTGTGCGTTGGCATGGTGTTGTTGTTTATCTAACACTCTGTCTGACAGCTGGTTCTCATTTTGGAGCGAACAAACAGCCAAACAAGATGGACATAGAAAGCGGGACAGAGGAGGGAGAGATGAGGAATTTCCTCCACAGGGCACACGTTTGGGCCCACTAACCTTCCTGGTTAGACCTGCTCCATGTTTTGACTGGAGCTACAGAAGAGATGAAGTAAATAATCAAGACGCAGCAAGATAAAAAGGCTTGTTGAGAAGGAGTTTGAAAAGAGATAGATGAGAAAAAGAGGGGAATGTGTTAAGAGGAAGCAGATGCCATCCCTCCTCTACCACATGGTGTATGTTTGTGTGTGAGGGAGACCGACTGTGTGTTGTTGCATGTATGTGAATGTTCATGGCTGTGTGTTTGTAAAAGCACAATGTGGTGCAGTTTATTAAATAGTTCTAGGTGTACATTAAACTTGACACTATAGGTTATGACAGTGATTTCGTTTTGAGTTTATTAATATTATTCTAAAGATGAATCCTCATTCTGACACTGGAACAGTAATAAACGTATACATTTTTTTTTCTATATCGGTAAACTTTCAGTTATCTTTACACTTAAAGGTGGGGTATGTAATTTATCTCAAACACTTTTTGTTATATTCCATGGAATGCTCTTAACATCCCGATAGCAATGTATATGAAATGCTTTGACAATAAATACATACATTTTTTTGATCTGTGGAAGCCGTAATACTGTAAAAAGCACGACCAATCATTTTAGCCGGCCCGGCTAAAATAACTGGATGGCCTACCTGCCTGTCAGCCTTCCATCTGTGCACAAACTTATCTCGTGCCCTCATTGGTCATGTGCGCGTTCGTGTGTGTTGGAGGAGGAGCTCTATAAGGAAGTGGCAGATTTTTTCCGGTTGTGTATTTTCAAATTCTAGCGCACTCAAGCTGGTCTCTCCAAAATGACCTACCCCACCTTTAATTGAGTAATTGTGAAGTTTATAAAATGCCAGTATACGTGAAAATGCACTTCACAATTTCTGTGCGGTTATGTCCAGCCTAAACTCGAAGGGGCAGACATATTCAATTTTATATCACAAAATGTAGCTTGAACATGTACTTTTCTCCATAATTGTTGTCTATTTAGTCAACAAATTATGATTAAAGGGCTATCCAGACAGTCACAGATTCATTTCATACTGGCTAAAGTGTAGCTCTACAAACGGCAACCTTTAAAGGTTTTGATATGACATGTAAATACTGGCTTGGACATGTTTTTCTATCCTGAAAAAATACGAGTTTCATTTCATTTTTTTTTTTTTTTAATCTGTAACGTCAAACAAGACCTAGGTATTCTAGTACAACTTTTAAAGGCGTCTTACACAAAGTAAAAATATCTAGTAAGCTCATCTGTCTATTTTTTCTACCTACGTGACATTGCTCAAAGTTTCAGACTCCTTTTTAACTTTATTCATTGTGTAAACCTCACTGACCTTGCCTTTGCATGTTGCGCTGTCCTACCATAAACATGTTCTATGTGTGTGTTATGATTACGCCGTATATTATACTGTGCGGTCGGGACAAACTTGTCATCTGCCAGCTCACTGTCCGCCCACCCCCATCCTTAGCCCCCTGCCCCTAACCTTCTGCCCTCAAACACACTCACACTCGCACTCAAACACACACTGCCCATATGGAGCAGTTGGCGCCCAAAAGCGTCCAAAGCAGCCGGACCCATTCCCAGGGCAGAAGGTGAGGGTCCCCACAGCCTGCATAGTGTGTGTGTGTGTGTGTGAATGCATGCGTGTGTGTCCATCCATCGTGTCCTCAAGGGCTCAAGCCCCGGACAGACTGCCGTATCGTCCTTTCTGTCTGTCCTCGCTGTGGCACGCATGTGTGTGGTTGTGTGTGTGTTTGTCCCGACAGACTGCATCCCATGTGTTTTACAAGGACAGCAGCAGAGGACTGTGGGTCCTCCAAGCACAGGGCCAGGGCTGTAGCCGTGTGCATATGTGTGAACCGCTGCACCCAGTTAACTGCGGACCATATTGTACAAGCATTCTCAGAAATGTTGTGTGTCTGTGTGTGTGTCTCATGAAATCAAAAATGCTCCTACAAGAACAGAACATTTCATAAAGTGGTCACTTGTGAGGATTTTTTGGGAAAATGTGTCGCTCTGTATTCTCGGTTGCTATGCCAACTTGTATGGTAATCACAGAGCTAGGTAGGGAGCTTTCTCGATTTCCCATGCACCATGAATAGTGTTTGAAAAACCTTCAGGTGATTGTGGCACAAAGCGCATTACGCAGTGAGCCACACACTCTTAGTTAGACTGGTCAATCCTATTAACACACAAACAAAGCTATTTATTATTAAGAATGTCCCTTTAAATCTAAGCTGTTGCCCATATTAACCGTTTTTCAGCATGAATCCAAACACTCTCAGCAGCTATTATTTGAACCTGTAGGATGTTCATTACAAAGATAAAGATGGAAGCTTGAGAAATGATAACAAAATAGTGTGTGTTATGCCTGTTTTCCATCAAACTCGACTCAGTATTGGATAGTGAATTACACTCTAATTGTGTTTGTATGTGAGAAAGAGAAAAAATAAGAGTGAGTGTGCCTGGCTGCCCAGAGAGAGCCAAGGGTGGAAGTTGTTTTTCTGCCCCCTATGGTGAGTCTGGTGCTGTGTGCGGGTGTGTGTGTGTGTATGTGTGTGTGTGTGCACGCCTGGGGCAGCCTGGGGCCATCGGAGGGGGCCTGGGGAGCCGTGGAAGGAGGGATGAAGGGAGAGTGGGATGGAGGGATAGGAGGGTCAGCAGGGGTCTCGCTGGGAAAGGTGCAGGTCTGGGCCGATGGCCAAACCGAAAGGTGGAGAGGAGAGTAAGATAGTTGGAAGGGGGAGGGAAGAAGGAGGGAGCAGGAAGGGGGGGGAGTGGAGAGAAAGACAGGCTGATGGGAGGATTATAAAGAGAGCAGGTCCTCAACTGAACACTTCATTTAAAGAGGACATTATTATGTTCATTTTCAGTTTTTTTTGGTATGTTTTGCCTCTATCCTATCACGTACAATGTGTTGGAGCGCTAGCTAATAGAAGCGTGAGTGATACATAGTGATGTCACTATGTAACATAAGTAAACAAAGGAGTCCAATGGAGGCGTTTCAGGTGGAATGTATGGGAGAGAATATCCCTCTCGAGGGCACTTCAGGATTGTAGCCTTTGTAGACCATTTACCTTCACCAAAATATATATATAACACACTACAGGAAAGGGAAAACCTCAAAAATCAGAATAAGATGTCAGAAAGCAGAAAAATTACACAGTTTTACATTTGGCTGTTGCATAAAACACATTTAATAAAAACATTCCTTGCTTGTTCTGAAATACATTTAGCATAAAAGGTACAGTAAGTAAATTATATGAGAATATTTTAACAATCAAATCAAGTCTTTAAATACATCTGTGTCCCCTAAAGGCCCGGACACACCAAGCCGATTTTGGCCGTCGGTGGGCGCCAGGCCGACGATGAGCGTCAACACGCCCTACTCAGATTGGTGTGTCCCGCACTATGGTCCCGCACCGTCGTGTCTTTTCAGCCGTGCCGACGCCGTTTCGGCCGAAAGCCGGAAGGCAGCCGGAAGGCAGTCGGCAAAATAAATCACTCTGATTGGCTGTTCAGCTAGCGAATCAGTGCATGAGAAGCGAAACGGAAGTAAGGGACCCAAACAAACTGAAGGCAAATCTGAGATTTAATTTAACTCCAACTCTCGACACACGTTCGGGAAAGCCCCATGAGCTTCTCGCTGTAGAGTGAAAATGGAATGCACACGCTATTTGTTGTTTGTTTATATCACGCAGTCTGTTCTTCTCTCGGTGTATCACGCAGTCTGTCTTCCGGTTGTTGCCTCTTTTGAATGACGAATACACACTACCGCCACCTGCTGGTAAGGAGAGTTATTGCCACTCACACATGTGCAGTTCGTACGTGCTTCTTGGCCGTCGGCTGAAGTCTTTGCGGTGTGTTCCAGTGCGACACATGGCCAAGACGCAGAGACGCGAGGCGACGCAACAGTCGGGGGCCGTCTGTGTCAGTTCTTTGTTGTCAGCTTGGTGTGTTCGGGCCTTTAAGGACATGTCACTCTTTCTATTTAAAATTCTTTTTTTTTTATTGGAAAAGTGTTTCTGCTCAATGTTTTAAATGTGGATGAAAAAAATATGTAATAATAATAATACACACATATAGTATATATAAATAAATACTAAAAATGATAAAAAACTGCTTAAATAATAAGCAAATGATATACATAATCATAGTAATTTCACTCTCTTTAGACTCCTAATATTCAGTTAATTGCATGCTTAACTTATCAGATCACTGTGTTGTTCATTCATAATGTAAGTTCTGACATGTCATTTCAGGCAGTCGGCAGTTGTAGCTCTTGTAGTAGCAGCACTGGGAGCCGAAACCTTTTTGCTGCTACCAGCTGAGCCCCTTTGATTCAAACATCAAAGCGATAGGAAGGAGAGAAAGCGCGACATACATGGATTATATTTCCATTTCAGCCGACGCTGTTAATGCAGAGCGAACTAATTGAACTAACGTTCTCGAGTGCGGCCTCCATGTCAAGTCCTTAACTTCCATCAGTTTTACAACGTCATGGCCAAAAGCTGCGCAAATGTAGACGTAGTAGAGTTTTGAAAGACGCCTTTTAGTCATTTATTCTTACATTTTAGATTTGGTTGATGGACATAATTATCTGAAGATCATAAAAGTGTCTAAAGTTTCCAGTTCCCTCTCATAAACGTTGCTGCTTTGATGTTTCCTCCCTCTGTGCGACAGTCATGACAGAGCAACTGAGTTTAGATGGGGGGGGGGAAGTGGACAGGGGAGGCAGGAACATGAAAAGAAGATTGATCAGCGTGTGTGTCTCTTCATTAGAGTGTTTCACCAAGGCTGTGTCCTCCACACGTTGCCACACTGTCTGGCCTATTAGAGAGACACGCAGGGAGTGTGTGAGTTGTTTGCACGAGTGTGTGCGTCAGGTGGTCCGTTCAGTTGTCCTTTTTCCATTTCTCGCTACAGACCCCTGGTTTTTCCTCCTCCTTCTTTCTTGTCTTTCATACCGCCATCCCTTCCCTCTCCTTTGGAGTTTAGAGTCTGTCCATCTGGAACGTCTCCCCCCCTCGCTCTCCCTCGGTCCCGTCCAGGCCGAGACACGGGGGTGAAGGCCAACACCAGTAGGGGTGAGACTGTCGGAGAGACGGAGGGACGGAGGGAGAGATGTCAGCGTTATAATGAGTAACAACATGAAAGCTGACGGAGGGAGGGAGCGAGGGAGGGAGGTGGTGGAAGAGAGATGAAGACGGAAGAGTGGAGGGACAGAGGGAGGGAGGAAGGGTAGAGGGAATGGATGGGAAAAGGAGAGGACTGCAGTGTGAGAGATAAAGCGGCAGCGGAGCGGTTGGGGCCCTGTGGTCCTCCACTCGGCTCCTCGTTCGTTTTCATTCGCCAGAGAAGAAGGAGAGGAGGAGGAGGAGGAGGAGACGGGGGTACGAGCAGCGTGTGTCGGCGTCCGCCTGCTCCTGCCTGTTTCTCTCTTCTTTTTTTTAACCCAACTACTTTTTCGCTCCCCAATCCCCGTCCATCCTGCTCATCTTCTCTCGAGGATTCTTCTCTAATTTAACTTTTCATTGAAATTCTCTCCGCCTCCCCCCCACTCTCTTCTCCCCCCCCCCCCCCCCCCCCTCCACATCCTCCAGTTTCTCCCAGTTTGCTGTTCGGCCTTGTCTTGCCAGGTCCCCTCGCGGCCCGCTGACAAAGGCGCCGTTAAAAAGCCGTGTGATCCTCCATTTTAGCGCCAGCCACGCTAGTCGGAGGATTAGGGCTCTTTAATGACGCTAATCTCTCCTCCCCTTCTTTCTCAGCACCCCTCCACCCTCAACCACCCCCCCCCCCCCCCCCCCTTCCATCCTCAAAAAGTGATTTCTCCCTCAATCTCTTCCTTTCTCTCTCCGTTTCCCAGCTCACCAACTTGACCATCTAACAGACCCATACTGATGTGCCTATAACGGTCCACATGCGTTCAGATCAACACTGTAAAGACACATTTGACTGACTTTCATCCCCTGTGTCTTTGACATTTTGTGTTACTCCAAAGGACAATTTAGTTTCACGGCATGTCTCTTTTTCTTATATTTCTAAAGAAAGTGTTGAATAACTGACAGTATCACCATTCCTTCTCACACTACACAAAATGACACGTGCCCCGTAGAGTTAGCAGCGGGGGGTGTCTGGATTGGTGTTTTATAAACTGTATTTTAACACCAGTTTTGCTACATGAAAATGCTACATTTATTTCATTCTCTGCTGTCAACAACACAGAGGAATATAATCTGCCTGTTCTGCCTTGTATTTACCCGTGGATCAGATGGGTGGTCATCATTTGTTTATAAAATACATACATGATCTCAGCGGTGTTTCTCAGCACCAGGTCAAATCATATTTACATTTTTCATCCTTTGCTCAATTTCAACTGTCAGCAATGGCTGTCAGGGGACAATACATGGTGCATTCACAGTGATTTCTTTACATGTCACTACAACAGTTTGGAAAAAAAAGACAGCAAGTCACTTTAATTATCGACTTTTTGAGATATTCTTTGCAGGAGATATTTTGACATGTCTCGGTAGAAAAGGGCTTCCATTTAGCTGCTTCGGTTTTAGATATTATTGCCGTAATTGATTATCAAAATGGTTGACCAGAAATGAATATGTGGGGGTCTCCTGCACTCTATCTGCCCAAAGCAATGTCCCACATGATCCTGACAAGCGACTTCCAAGCTTGTTTGTGATTGGAGTAAAGAGGGACAGCATCTCTCCGGGTGCATTAAAAGTTAAAGTATTATATAATTGTAGAATTCTTAAGATGCAAATAGGGACACCTGAATGCAAAATGGTGTCTTAAGACCTCTGCAGAACAACTCCATTTTTACATACAAAATTCATCTGAGAAATAAACTATATACAATTAATTAAATAATCTGGAACTGATGTCAGAGTTGTATTGATGTTTACAAATTATTACATTTTTACAGAATGTTTAGTCTTTGATTGTCTCTCGTTTTTCATTTTTTCTTATATTTATTAATCGCTGTGCTCTAGAAAAACATATTGTTTGTTTTTTATCTTTTTTCCGCCCTGTCAATACCTCCATGCACTTCCTCTTCTCGTCTCTGACTCCCTCACTATCCTTCTCTGGCTTCACGTTGATATCTTTATTACCTATGCTTTTTTAAACCTTTTTCTATTCTCCCGTCTAAGTTCTAGTCAAATGTATAAGTCATGCTTTCACGTTTTTTTTCACCCCCCCTGCAGAGTTCTATTTGCTCATCGCAGTGCCTACATTTTCTCTGCGATCGATTCATCACAGGAATCCGTTTTCCACCCCCTCTCTGCAAGACGTAATACACCAAAGACCAGACACACACACACGGGAGACACACAAGACTTCTAAAATTATCCGTAGAAACTCTTCTTCTCCTGCACGTGTATCTGTGCTTGTCGGGGTGTTTGCATTTGCAGAAATATCGGCCTAATGATGACTATTGGCACGAATCACGTCAGACCTTTTCCGTCCTATAACTCTAGTTACTGGCCTAGTTGATATAGCTATCAGAGAAAAGCATCAAAAACAGCCCCTTTCCTTTTTCTTCTTCTTTACATTTCTCAGGTTAAAGCTAAACAGAGCGCACAAAGACGAACAGAACAATATCAAGCATTATTCAGCCCTCTCCTTTGTCGCGCCGGATCCATTCTGAAGTGTCTATTAAAGGAGTCTTGGCCTTTTTGTCGCCTCTGTGCCAGACTACACAGGAGGGGGGGAAAAAGAGTGCGAGAGGAAAAAAGGAAAAGAGCAATGCATAATCTCTTATGTACGACAGATAAAGGGGGAGAGAATATCGCCATCTTTCCGCTCGGCTCTCCACGTCTCCTAATCGCTTTTCCGACGTTTCAATCTGCCAAGGCCCTAATGAAAATATGATGAGGCGGATCTATGGTCCTCTGGGACGGAGGGAGGGAGGGGAGGTGAGGGGAGGGATGGAACGAGGGATGGCTGCAGAGGGAGGATGAAGGGAGAGAAAATACACTCTGTCCTTATTTCCGGGCTCCGTCGGGGATACATAGTTCTTGGAGCTTTCTATTTAGATGTTGCTGCTGCCGGAGAGCGTCTCTGTTTCATTCGCTCCCTTTATCTCTGCCATCCTGCTTTTTTCCTTCTGTATATGTGTGTGTAACCAGGATAAATGTGTTTATTTTTTTGTTTATAGCCTCTTTTTCTCATTTGAGCTCCCACCGGCTGCTTTCTACCGCCTTCTGCCTTCCAAGAACACTTCTTCTTAATCATTCTAATGCTCCCTGTTTTACCCCCACTTCCCCGTCTGTCTTGTTTTTTTTCCTCCTGCAGCTGTGTATAAAACGAGTGTATATATTTGTGTTTGATGAATGAAGCGCATTTTAAATGAATGTCTGTTTCCTGTCCTGCTTCAGACGGTGATGATGACCCCGCGGGGCTCTCCTGGGTGCCTTCCTCGCCCTCCAGTAAAGACGTGGCGTCGCCCTCTCAGATGCCCGACGGCTGCTGCGACCTCGGCATGGCCACTGGCGGCGAGGAGGAAGGAGGGGCCGGGTTGCCGTACCCCTGCCAGTTCTGTGACAAGTCCTTCAGGTAAACCCCCTCCCCCCAACATGCTACAGGTTTCATCTCTCTGCCAGTAACACTAATGTCATATTTGGCTGCATCCTGGTAGCATGAATATCAATGTGTACATGAATAAACAGTGTTCTCAATATTACCATGGCAACGTGGACCACTAAAGCAAACGGTGAAAGGAATGATGTGAATACATTTCTCAGTCACCTCCAGAGGGACTGACTGAAGACCCACTTTAAGAACAGCTGTCACAGACACCATGAAGTCATCATAATCCTCCTCTGTTCCCCCTTCTCTATTTCTTATTTTACCTTATGCAAACATTGATATTAGAAGTAGTTTAAATATTTTGATGAAACATTTCCGCATTAAATTGTCAAAAAACGTCTAGATCCATGTTATACATGATGTCGAGTTGTGTATGAATCTGTAACGTTAATCAAACGGTGCGTTTCATTTTGTCACCTGTAATGGTGACTTATACCCTTTGCTAATGCGTCAGCATTTTGTGGTTGCCTGCTGTCCTCAATTGACTTCTGGTCTATTGTAAGGCCACAACCTTTCGATGCATTATCTAGATCCTTGTCGTTTTTAACTATATATTTTCACCAGATGAAGGATTTTAGTCATCTAACGTCTGCATCCTAATGTATTAGCGAAACAAGATAAGCAAATGTTAATAGCAGCCTAACACATGATCAAAACCACAGATTATTTATGTGAAACCTTTTCAATCAGTGTTGTAACACTTAAACAGTAAAATACCTCTGAGGGTAATTCAGCTTCAAATAAAAATAGGACGTCTTATTATCTAAAAAACCGAAACAAACGTTTTAGCATTAGCCGGACACCATCTGAGTATCCCAGATTTTTCAATGAATACTGCATTATTCAGTGTTTTAGTGGTTCAAATCACCAGGAGAAAATGACTGCAATGACAAAAATAGTGGTGAAGACCGCATATCCCATGATACCACGCCACTTCACACGACAGCAAACTAGTGCCAGAAAATGACATACTGTGTGTGTAAATTGCAGCAAAAACCAGAAGTCGCTAAAATGTTTATAAGAATAAACTTCTTGTTGATTTTGTCTGAAGTGTATTAACTAACTAATTTATTGTGATGAGGACGTTTTACTTTATCAAACCACTGTTTCGTACTTTAAAATGCCGTCCAAATCAAAGGTAATGATCTTACTATGACCTGCCTTTGTAAATGACTTCAAATGACTTCTCCCCAGCCGCCTGAGCTACCTGAAGCGCCACGAGCAGATCCACAGCGACAAGCTGCCTTTCAAGTGCACCTTCTGCAGCCGCCTGTTCAAACACAAGAGGAGCAGAGACCGCCATGTCAAGCTCCACACAGGTAGATGATAAGACAAGAGGCAACAGGTGTTCTGACTGTCCATGCTTTGAGGTCTACAACATAACGCTGGTTTTTTCTTCTGAATAAATTGTGTCTCATCAATTTGTTCACTGATGCAGGAGATAAGAAGTACAGCTGCCAGGAGTGTGAGGCTGCGTTCTCCCGCTCCGATCACCTGAAGATCCACCTGAAGACACACAGGTACCCGCTTCACAGCCAGTGTTTTATTTGCTTTTCATTCACAACACATTTTCCTGAGTCTTATTTGTGACTTTTTTTTCTAGTGTTTTTTAAATGTTGTTCAATTCACTCCTCCAGCTCCAGCAAACCTTTCAAGTGCAGTGTGTGTAAGCGTGGGTTCTCCTCCACCTCATCACTGCAGAGCCACATGCAGGTAAACACTTATTTGTACTATTGTAATTCCCTGTTACAATGCCTTGATCTAACTGCTTAGCATTCCCATTGTTGCTCATTCAATTCCCCCAAAAATAATGCATTAAAGCAAATCAACGAAAACATAACAAAAAAATCAATCTTTAAATCTCGACTTCTTTCTGACTCCGACAGGCTCACCGCAAGAACCGAGAACACCTTGCCCTGAGGAGTGAGCGGGACGGTGGGAAGAAGGGAGCAGGAGGAGACGCTGACCTGGAGCAGGACCTGTACATGTGCGATTACTGCGAGGAGACGTTCAGCCAGACAGACGAGCTGGAGAAACACGTGGTGACCAGACACCCCCAGCTGTCCGACCGAGCCGACCTGCAGTGCATCCACTGTCCGGAGATCTTCCTCGACGAGGCTTCTCTCCTCACGCATATTGAGACACAGCATGCCAACCGCAAACACAAGTACTACAGAGTTTCGCTTTTTAAAGTTTCCAACCCGCTGATTTGTTTTAATGTTAAAGGTCACCTATTATGAAAAATCCACTTTTTCATGTCTTTTATACATAAACATGTGTCTGTGTAAAGAGATTCTGAAAGTTTCAGGAACAAAGATATTATTAAAAACCTGTCTGAAAATGAGCTGATCAGATTTTGGCCACTTGATGATGTCATAACGATTTTTTGGCTTGTGTAACCATTAGCCAATAACCAACCAAGGTAACCCCCCCAACCTTATCACCTGAATCTCCTCCTAGAGCACCATTGTGTTCTTTGTAACCAAATCTCTCTCAGAGGGGCGTGGGGAGGGGCTCCTTATTTTCATCTAAAGTAACAGACAGAGAATCAGCACTTTTGAAACAGGGCTGAAACAGAGGGGATTATGGGATGCTACAATAATCTGTTTGGTATTTCGAGCCAAACACTTCAGAGACATGTTTTGTATATATCTGAGAGCTATAATATATTGATGAAAAACAGTATAATAGGGGACCTTTAAGTGCTATTATAGAAGTTGTGAGAAAATAGAGTCTGCTACGCTGGGATATAACCTGCATTTGACTTGTTCTGTTCCCCCAGATGTCCTGTCTGTTCAGAACAATACCCGTCTGTGGAGGACGTCTACTGCCACTTAGACAGCCATCGGCAGCCGGACTCCTCCATTCACAGCGCTGCCAGTCCCGACCCCGCGCTGGGCAGCGTGGCCTCCATGAGCTCGGCCACTCCGGACTCTAGTGCCAGCCTAGAGAGAGGCTCCACGCCGGACTCCACCCTGAAGCCCAGCCAGGGGATCGAACGAGGCCGCAGGAGAGGCATCGACACGATCGGGGAAGATATCGGAATAAGCCTGGTTCATCAAGGTGGAGATATGGTTACAGATACATCTGTTGATTATAGAGTGGTGTAGGAATGAGATGAAGAAGCCTGGAAATTAGTTAATATATTACATTTTTTCAACGTTTTATTTGATTAGATGTCCGATATAACATCTGTGGTTATTGCAAGCTAAAGAGATTTTCACGTTTTGTTCTACAACATAAAATATGTCAGTAAATGCCTACCTTGTGAATGTCTGAAACTTCTAGGTTTCATAAAAATGGTGGTTGATAGCAAGTGACTAAGTGAGACTACTAATGTGATCACGATCATGAGCCCACCTTTAGGAACTGTGATTTAGTTTGTTTATAGCCGTTAGCTGTTAACTTATTGCGATCGTATTTACACTGTATTTACAAATCATAAAAGTGGTGAAAATATGTGCAGATTATCCTGTTGAACAAAACGTGCAAGTATCATTAACGTGTGTCAAATATATTATTTCCTGCTATATTCCAAAATCCAATGGAAAAATAGCTTTTTGTTGAGGGAGCCCTTGGGAGACAAACTTCCGGGTTAGCCCTCAAAGATACTTCATCACTGCACCACGCTATATAGTCACCACATATCTAAAAGCTCAGACTCCCTCTATGTGTTTCTAATGAAGCAGTGTATCTTTCCCTCTCCGCAGGGGGAGGAGGGGGCTGGGGTAAAGTGACGTACTCTTGCCCGTACTGCTCGAAGAGAGACTTCAACAGCCTGGCGGTGTTGGAGATCCATTTGAAGACCATCCATGCGGATAAGCCGCAGCAGAGCCATACATGTCATCTCTGTCTGGACACTCTGCCAACGCTCTACAACCTAAACGAACACGTGCGCAAAGCCCACCGCTCCAGCGGGGGAACTTTAGGCTCAGCGGCAGCAGCAGCGTTTCCGCTGCTGCAGTTCACTAACGTCACAGCGTTCCACTGTAACTACTGCCCAGACATGTTCGGAGACATCAATTCTCTGCAGGAGCACATCAGACAGTCACACTGCCTGCCCGGCGGGATTGTAGCGGGATCCACTACATTAGGTGCGTCTTGGACGAAACTCCTCCTAAGAAATGGAAAGTTACTTTAAGATGTCAAAGTATGAGTTTTTCTGGTACATCGTTTGTAGTGCTTGTATTTTTACGTTACTGATAAAGGCAGTTATTGTTTGAAAATCCTAAAATGTATGTAAATCACACATTTTATAACAACATTTGAAAAGATGAGCAACTAGAGTCTGGCTTTAACACCAATGACTTTACTTAAAATAACATGATCCCTTTACTTAAACTAACAAACAAAATGTATGTTATTTAAAAAAGTGTGCCAAAAATGCAGTAATTCATCTTCACAACATTACCACTGTTCATTCCCAGCAGTTTCACACTTGATTTGTCACATCCACTTTGTACAAACCAATCATACTGTAGCCAATCAAGTTGCAGGACAGAACCATGAAGAACTAAAGTTACATACAGAAAAAAAACAAAGGTTTGTTTGTGTACTATAACTATGCAGTGGTCATGAAGACAACAATGCAGTCTGCAAAACATCGAAATGGCACATTATGGTTTGTTTAGGAAACCCAAAGTTTAGGACTTGAGGCAAGACTAGAATGCAAACGCTTGGGACTTACATCTTATAATTGAAATGTATTCTTGTATTGTAGAAGGGAACCATGCCTTCTTCTGCAACCAGTGCTCCATGGGATTCCTGACGGAGTCTTCGTTGACAGAACACATCCAGCAGACGCACTGCAGCTCCATGGCAGGGGGCGGAGCCGGGTCCGGAGGAGTGGTGACCAAACTGGAGTCTCCTGTACTACAGTCTGCATCGCAGTCCTTCATGGAGGTATGAAACAGTCAGGAATTACACTTAAAACCAACCCTTTTAACCTCATAATCCACTATTGTTATACAACATGTATAGATTGAAATGACCCCATGGCTTTCAAAGGTTTCCAGTCTGCTAATTCTTATTCTATTAAATCTGAATTTGCAATAGTAAATGATGGCCTATCTTTGTTTCGGTCTCTTTTTGTCTTTCTCATTATCTTTCCTATTCCATCTGATATTTCATTCCCCAATAAGTAAATAACAGTATTTGTCCATGTACAGTATAACACTTTAAAAAGTAAAGAGCTACTGTCCACGTATAGGTTTACTCGTGCCCTTACTGCACCAACTCTCCTATCTTCGGCTCACTCCTCAAGCTCACCAAGCACATAAAGGAGAACCACAAGAACATCCCGCTGGCTAACAACAAACGCCAGGCAAAAGTTGCAGACCTGAGCCCGGCCTCCTCTGACGTGGAGATCTCCTCCCCAAAACGCCACAGAATGGGAGGGGACTCCACCCCCTCCATAGGGAGCAACGGGGACTACCCGTGCAACCAGTGTGACCTCCGCTTCTCCAGCTTCGAGGGCTTCCAGGCCCACCTGAAGTCCCACCTGGAGATGCTGCTGCGGCGCCAGTCCTGTCCCCAGTGCAACAAGGAGGACTTTGAATCCCAGGAGGCCTTGCTTCAGCACCTGACAGTCCACTACACCACCACCTCCACCCAGTATGTGTGCGAGAGCTGCGACAAGCAGTTCTCTTCCGTGGATGACCTGCAGAAACACCTGCTGGACATGCACACATTCGTCCTGTACCACTGCACGCTCTGCCAGGAGGTCTTTGACTCCAAAGTCTCCATACAGGTGAATTCATTTACTTTGGCCAAGAATACTAACATTAGATTGTGATGAAGAACATGTGTGCTGTAATAATAGAAATGAATCAACCATGATTGCTTCTTTTTTCAACGTTCTGCCATTTAGGTGCATTTGGCAGTGAAGCACAGCAATGAGAAGAAGCTGTTTCGCTGCACAGCATGTGCCTGGGACTTCAGGAAGGAGTCGGATCTTCAGATTCATGTTAAGCATAACCACCTGGGCCAGAGGTCAGGCCTCCCAGGGGGGCTCGGAGCAGGTACTGTTCATCTTTCCTGGGATTATAGGCTGAGTTTCATTAGAAAAGTACAGATAGAACTGCATACATATCCAGGTGGTGATTATATAGAAGAGAATGTAATAAAAAAAAGCTTAAGTCATTATTTACCAAAGACTACAAATTATTTTAACTCTTAATCCGACTTCTGTCTCTCAGGACTCAAGCCCCGTAAATGCATCTTCTGCGGAGAGACGTTTGGAACGGAGGTGGAGCTCCAGTGCCACATCACCACACACAGCAAGAAGTTCACGTGTCGCTTCTGTGGCAAAGCGTTCCAAGCCATGTCACTGCTGGACAGACACCTGAGGGACAAGCACTGCATCTTCGACAGCGGCAACATCACCGGCAATGGAGGGGGCACAGGGAGCGGGGCGAGTCATAACGGGACACCCAACGGGCTGGCGCAGTCCTCCAAGAGAGGAGGAAGTGGAGGGAATGGAGGTGCGGGAGGCGTCGAGAGAGCAACGGTGGCGGCAGCTGAACAAGCCGACCTGCAGAACATGTTGCTGAAGAACGCCGGAGCCGGCCAGGTGGGGGAAACGGCCAACAGCCACGAGGCCAGCGGAGGAGAGGAGGAGCTGGACAACTCGGAGCCCATGTACGCGTGTGATATCTGCGGAGCGGCCTACACCATGGAGTCGCTCCTGCAGAACCACCGGCTGCGCGACCACAACATCCGGCCGGGAGATGATGACGCTAGTAAGATTCAACCAAATAAAAGCTTGTTTCAAAGGTTGTCTCACAGAATATATAATGTTTCTTTGTGGATTATTTCAGCTTCTCGAAAGAAGAAGGCAGACTTCATCAAGGGGAACCACAAGTGCAACGTCTGCTCCAGAACGTTCTTCTCTGAGAGTGGTCTCCGCGAGCACGCTCAGACGCACCGCGGCCCCGCCAAACACTACATGTGTCCCATCTGTGGCGAGCGCTTCCCCTCCCTGCTAACCCTCACCGAACACAAGGTACTGCTTTCATGTTCATGTCTGTTGGAGTATTCATGTTTCAGGATGTCATTTGGAGTTTATTTGTCGGGAACAAATAGTCAGTAGATACCCTCACAGGTATAACAACACTAGTTTCCTTTGCTTTTCTCTTGTGTTACTTTATTGTTTGCTGTGTATCTGTTTTTTGATCCTACAACTTATTTGCCTGCTTTGAATTTGGAATGTTAAATTGTCCTTAGAGAGGCAATTTGTGCTGCAACACACAACAAACTACAGCAAACTTTCTTTTTTTCTTCAGTTGAGTTTAAAACAACCGTGTCTTTATATGTTTCCTATGCTTATATAAAAGGTGTTATTACTCACTGCTTTGTGCATCATTCTCTTTCTTCTTCCTCTCTGCAGGTGACCCACAGTAAGAGCCTGGACACAGGTACCTGTCGGATCTGTAAGATGCCCCTGCAGAGCGAGGAGGAGTTTATCGAGCATTGCCAGATGCACCCTGATCTCCGCAACTCCCTCACCGGCTTCCGCTGCGTCGTCTGCATGCAGACCGTCACCTCCACCCTGGAGCTGAAGATCCACGGCACCTTCCACATGCAGAAACTCTCCACTGGTTCTACACTGGGAGGATCAGTAGGAGGAGGAGGAGGAACCGGGAACGGATTGATCGGAGGAGTGAATGGTTCAGCCTCTTCGTCTCCTAACGGCCAGCTGCAGCTGCATAAGATGTACAAGTGCGCCTTCTGCCTGAAGGAGTTCAAGAACAAAGGGGAGCTGGTGAAGCTGGATGTCAACGGCCTGCCTTATGGCCTCTGTGCTGGCTGCATGAGCAGGTAGGAAACCAACTGTGAACATATTTTAGTTAATAAAAGATCACTTTAAGACAGTGATATCATAGAGAAACGTGGGGTATTTGAAAGCTTGAAATTGTGTCATTACTATTCCAATTATTTCGGCCTGGGTTAGGGTTGGGGTTAGGATTGGGGTTGGGGTAAGAGCCAAAGTTTTGATTACTAAAAGCATCTAAAACTGATCAAATGTTCAATCACATCAGGGGCACGAACGGTCAGAGCCCCAACCAGGGACTCGCTGCCACGCAGGGGGACTCACAGGGAGAGAAGGCCCCCTCCGGGCTGAGGTGTCCGGAGTGCGGGGTGAAGTTTGAAAGTCTGGAGGACTTGGAAAGTCACGTCCAGACGGATCACCCCGAAGTCAGCCCGGAAACCAGCGCTGCTGGGAAGAAGGCCGAGGCCTCACCTGCACCCAAGGTGAGACAGGAGGAGGATAAGTCAAAGATCAACACTTTTATTGAACTTATGGGGAATTTTCAACTCAAAACCTCCAGAAACAAGTCTTTGACATTGCCTTTTATTGGGGTCAGGAGGTAGTTTGTGAGGAGGTATTAAGAGAAATTGCATCTAGGCAAGTTTGTTTGTAAATCACGTTTCAACACTTTTACAACACATAGTGCTGAAACACATTATAAAGTGACTTTAAATTCATATATCAAAGGTATTAATACAAGAAGGATGCTGCAAACTAGAATCAGGTTTCCATCTTTAGTGTTGATATCTCGTAAGCTTTTCAACAGTAATTAACAGTGGCAGATGAATCGGCCAGTACTGTGTTTTTCATTTATGTTCATTTGAAAAAGCAACCATGAGTGCAGGAGACTGAAACAATCCTGCTGAACTGTATGTTTGCGTGAGTGGTGTGTGTGAAGTTTTGGTGCACGCTGCTGCCTTTGCGCCTGTACCTCGCATACGTGTGCCTGTGTGTATGTCGGTGTGTGTCAGCAGAGCCCCACTGGGTCCTGCGGCTGGGGCGTGCTGAGGCATTGTGGGAGCTGTTCGTTCTACTTGATATTGACAGTCAGGCTCCCCGGGACCAGCCGCGTGTCTGAGAGTGTGTACTAGCAAGTGAGTGTGTGTGTGTGTGTTGTGTGTGTGTGTGTGTGTGTGTGTGTGTGTGTGTGTGTGTGTGTGTGTGTGTGTGTGTGTGTGTGTGTGTGTGTGTGTGTGTGTGTGTGTGTGTGTGTGTGTGTGTGTGTGTGTGTGTGTGTGTGTGTGTGTGTGTGTGTGTGTTGTGTGTGTGGTGTGTGTGTGTGTGTGTGTGTGTGTGTGTTGTGTGTGTGTGTGTGTGTGTGTAGTGTGTGTGTGCTGTGTGTGTGTGTGTGTGTGTGTGTGTGTGCGTGTGTTAGAGGTATTTCCCAGGGACCCTCTGTCTTACCTGCACCTTTGTTTCTGCTTAGTCTAACAGCACAAAGCAGACAAAGTTGTGTGTGTGTGTGGGGCCTTTGTGCATGAGTGATCGCTGTGTGCTATGAATGGTTAAGCAGAGCCTCTGCTTCTCTCTCTCTCTTTCCCTCCCTTTGTTTATGTGTCTCTCACCCTTGTTTCTCTGACTTCTGTATCTCTTTCTTCTTCTCTTATCCTCTTCAATTCTCCCCTTACGAATGTCTCTCTCTTTCTCTACTTTTCTCTGCAGATGTGTGTGTGTGTGTGTGTGTGTGTGTGTGTGTGTGTGTCTTTGCCTTTTACTGATTCTCCAAAGACTTGGACTTTCAGTGTTGCTTCATTAATGTGATGCATGTTGAGGTTTGAGAGCTTGTGCTTTTTAACTTGCTAACACTAGAATATTCTTGTGTCTTCTTTCAATTCTTGAACTTTTTGTTATATTAAAATGTACATGTTTGCCTATACTACAATATGATTCAATTTGTAAAGAAATTCAAATACAATTCTATATTTTTCCGTTCAACAAAAACAGCTTTCCACTTTTATTAATTAATGATGTTCTATTTAAAGGTGGGGTAGGTAATTCACTTCAGAAACACTTTTTGTTATATTCCATGGAATGCTCTTAACATCCCGATAGCAATGAATACATTAAATGCTTTGACAATAAATACATAACAAAATGTCATCTGTGGAAGCCGTAGCACTGTAAAAAGCACGACCAATCATTTTAGCCGGGCCGGCTAAAATAACTGGATGGCCTACCTGCCTGTCAGCCTTCCATCTGTGCACAAACTTATCTCGTGCCCTCATTGGTCATGTGCCCGTTCGTGTGTGTTGGAGGAGGGGCTCTGTAAGGAAGTCTGAAGGAAGGGGCAGATTTTTTTCGGCTGCATACTTTCAAATTCTAGCGCACTCGAGCTGGTTTCTCCATTCTTACCTACCCTACCTTTAAGCTATATTGATCTATATTTAAATGTAATAATCCCTTTCTGATTCAGTGTTTAAAAAAAAAATCTGTGTCTTTATCTTACAGAAAAAGACCTACCAGTGTATTAAATGCCAAATGACGTTTGAGACGGAGAGGGAGATCCAGATTCACGTCGCTAATCACATGATCGGTGAGTGATGCGCAGCTCTTTCTCTCTCTGTCTTAGACTAAGTGTTTGAGTGAGTGTGTATACTGCATTGGTGACTATGAATGTCTATTCTCCTCCTTTTGTCCCATGGATTAACAACACAACTACTGCAATTGTGTTCTTTTTGGCACACAATGAATAGAAACACTAGCAAAAACAGCAGCTAGTGAGAGCTACACACAGATCAGTGTGAGACAGACAGGTGAAATGAAGAGCTTCTTATGACTTGTGTGCTTCCTGGACCAGCTGTACCACCTAGAAAACTTGATGTAGAAAACTGTTACAGGTACATTTTTCTACACAAAATGTAAAACAGGACCAACGTTTCTGGAGCCACAGTTGCATATAATCCCTCCCAACATGAAAACCCTGACCATTCATCTGTGTTTATAGCTTGGATGAAATCAAACACCACACAGATTGCTGATATTGCTGCAGGCATGGTGAATGAACACTGAATAGAGTGGCAGTTAACGCTGATTTTATATATAGTGTAGATCAATACAACCATGTACCAGGTAGCAATGTTGTATTGTTTTTATCGCCATTTTACTGGGTATGAAAAAGGGTTAAGTTGTACCACACAATTACATTGTGTACATCTTTACAAAGATATAAGACCTAACACCAAATTGCTGAAATTTGAAATCAGTAATTTGTTTTTGCTCTCCGGCTAGAGAACTTTGATTGGACGTAGTTTCTGTGTGTAGTACTTAAACATATGGAAACCCTGTGGTAGTGACCACACAAATGTTTTTTTGTTTTTGCTGACCAGAGAACAATCACATCCATACCATAATATACTGTTTTTTTGGCAGGAACAATGGTATGCTTGATCAAAAGAAATGCACTCTTATGTATATTTCTAATGAATTGTGACATATAACCACACACCTTTACCTTTTTTTGTTACCCGAACAACTGCTTTTGCATGAAATAGCACAATTAATAGAAAGCGGCACCACCGTACTGAGGAAACTTCATCATTTTGTTCTCATTAGCATAAAGGGCTGTTAAAAGGTTATGTAAAATAGTTTGTGATTATAAGTGGAGTGTGTTTAACTTTAAACTACCTCGGTAGTTTGGAGGCTATGTTCTTTTATGAGCTTCCCCTGTGACACGCTTTCCCGCTCGCCACTAATTTGCTGCATAAGCATCTCTGTCGTCATGGAGATTAACGAGGTGGACCTGCGAGTTGTTCTGGGGAACAAACGCTGTGCACCCCCCACCCTCAGCCAGACCTGACAGGCAATCCCAGAGTCGTGTGTGTGTGTGTGTGTGTGTGTGTGTGTGTGTGTGTGTGTGTGTGTGTGTGTGTGTGTGTGTGTGTGTGTGTGTGGTGTGTGTGTGTGTGTGTGTGTGGTGTGTGTGTGTGTGTGTGTGTGTGTGTGTGGTGTGTGTGTGTGGTGTGTGTGTGTGTGTGTGTGTGTGTGGTGTGTGTGTGTGTGGTGTGTGTGTGTGTGTGTGTGTGTGTGTGTGTGTGTGTGTGTGTGTGTGTGTGTGTGTGTGTGTGTGTGTGTGTGTGTGTGTGTGTGTGTGTGTGTGTGTGTATGTGTTCAGAGGTAAAGCAAGCGTGTGTGTGGGTGGGTGTGCACGCCAATTGTGTGTGAGTGCTGACATCGCTCTGAGTCGTCTAGTACTGTCTGGAGACATTAGAGAGTTGAAACAGAAGTAGAGCTGGAGTTACTTTTACTTTCTTCCCCTGTGGACCCCCCACACACACACACACACACACACACACACACACACACACACACACACACACACACACACAATCATACACTCTCTTTCTCACACAAACACAGGGACGATCTCTCCTAGACAAAGAACACACACTAAGTATGGTTTCTTCAATTTTGTACCTGCTGTTCCTCTCTGTCCATCTTCATTACTAAAACCACTCACTTTCATTCCTAGCCCCCTTGCCTCCTTGTCACCCCCTACCTCCCTCTTTCCCTGCTTCCTTCCTTTGATCTTCTTCTAAATCTTCCTCCTCTCCTCCATTCCTCCACCCTGAGAATCCTGCCAAACATCCTGACATTTCTCCCCCATAGTTATCACCACTTCCCTTCCTAGCTTGAAATATAACTCAACCTTCTCTGCCACACACACACACACACACACACACACACACACACACACACACACACACACACACACACACACACACACACACACACACACACACACACACACACACACACACACACACACCCCCCCCATGGTCCTGTTAATTACGCTGTCAGGAAGCGAAAGAGAGACAACATTTAGGCATATAGCGGAAGAGAGGGTCAAAGGGGAGAAATCCACAGAGGAATCCTAGCTGCTGCCTATGCTAATTATTCATTTAGAAAGCAGTAGTAGTTTTCCTTAATTAAAGCAGTTATTCATTATTTAACACTTTTATGTTACTATTTTATCTTACCCCTAAATGATTGGTTTTCACATTCAATGAAATACAAGCCCTGTGATTTATCAACACACCATTTTCAACCTTCTGGCAGCTGTTATTGTTAGAAATATCACAATTGGCTGCGAGGGACAAATTATTTTTTCTTAAGTTGGGTTTTGAGAAACATAATACAGTTTTTATTTTCAGGCAAGAAATATTGAAAAAAGTAAATTTTAAAGAAGAAACACTTATTCTGGTAAAGTGTTGGTCAATAAAGAAGAAGAATACTATTATGTTTGTAGAGAGGAGTAACATTGACAATACACCAACAGTGTGCGTATTGTTAAAGCACACACACACACACACACACACTCACACTCACACTCACACTCACACTCTTTCACAAAACCACACGCACAGCCTAAGTTCATCTCCCACACACTGAGGAGAGGTGGTGTTATCCGTGTCTTGCCTCGGGTACCAGCTTGCCATTTGAGAATATTCCTGGTGCTTTTGTGTGTGAAACAAGAGCCTGAGGGCAAGTTCAGTTACACATCCTGTATGTGCATTTAAATACAGTGTTATATGCACATATTCCATAAAAAAATCATAACATTTGTATTATATATACCATAATATAATTCATAGATGTGTTTTTTTTTTAAATGTTTGGTTGATGATTAGAATAGTTAGGTAGATGTGTCACGTGAAGTTCTTACAATAAGAACTATGTGTGTGTGTGTTCTCGTCTTTTAACCCTCCCAACAATGGAAAGGGAAGAGAGTGCTTTAAGAAGTACAAAGTAGTATTGTTTTTGGACTCATTTGCACTCTTGTCTGTTTATCAGCGGCCATGTTAAATCACCTGCACCATCCAGGTTTAAATAAAATAACCCCACACAATCATCACCAAGATTATATCACAAAGCAATATAATACTTATCTATTTTGTAATATGTCCTTTAGTTTTTTTCCGCTTGCCCTCGATTTGTTTTTCCTTTGTATCCCCCCTGCCCCCTCCTATCATTGTATGTACATGTGTATTTGTTTGTGTGTGCACGTCTCCTCGGGCCGCACCGCAGCGATTTTTGGCAGGAAGTATTGTTTTCTGCTGTGCAGCTGCACATCATGAAGATCTTCCCTTCCCACGTGATAGTGTGAGGTGAGGCATGAGTCTGGGTGCAACTATGTGTGTGTGTGTGTGTGTGTGTGTGTGTGTGTGTGTGTGTGTGTGTGTGTGTGTGTGTGTGTGTGTGTGTGTGGTGTGTGTGTGTGTGTGTGTGTGTGTGTGTGTGTGTGGGTGTGTGTGTGTGTGTGTGTGTGTGTGTGTGTGTGTGTGTGTGTGTGTGTGTGTGTGTGTGTGTGTGTGTGTGTGTGTGTGTGTGTGTGTGTGTGTGTGTGTGTGTGTGTGTGTGTGTGTGTGTGTGTGTGTGTGTGTGTGTGTGTGTGTGTGTGTGGTGTGTGTGGTGTGTTGTGTGTGTGTTGTGTGTAATACAAAAAAGCATCTTCCACACCAAATATTCATATTCCTGTTGACATATTGAATGTAGATGATATAATATTAATTCATGATTATTGATATGAACAGCAAATTAAAAAAGCAGATAAACTATGACATCCAGCTCTTGATTAAAGTAAACTAACATTTAAGCAATAATCTTGTATAAAATAGATCCACATCCAATAAAATCAATAAATGATAATAATAACAACTTCATGGTGACCACCAATTCAGAAGAACTCACTTTGCCAAAGTATCCTCCTTCCGAAAGTCTACAAATTGAGTCTTTTTGAGGACACACACACACACACACACACACACACACACACACACACACACACACACACACACACACACACACACATCCCTAAATAAGGTCCTTGACAGCATGTTCTGAGTGTTGCATGCAGCCACTAATGCTTTACTAATCACCTCAGTCTAGATTTCACAGCATGAGACCTTTCTTCCCAAACACGCACTCACTTTCTCTTTCTCACATACACACACACACTTAATATGTGTCTGCACTAAATGCTGTGTGCCCTAAGAGCATGCCATCCTCCCTTTTAATCAGGGACAAATCTCCAATTAGACTGTCAACCTTACATTGATACATACAACGTTAAAGAGGCCCTATTATGCTTTTTGGGGATTTATATCGTTTTTTGTGCGTGTAAGTCTGCAAAGGCTAAAATTCCAAAGTTCCCTACAGAGGGAGGTTCTCTCCCACACGCAACAATTGTAGTCCTTTGTTTATTTCCGCGACCAAGTGATATCATTGTGAGACCCCTAGATTCCACCGGGTCCGTCTGCGCCGCGGTTTTGGTCCGGCCTCCTCCGGCGTCATACCCTACCAGGCGCATTTCAGAAGCATTTCAGAAGCGGAGCGTCTTGCCTGCCGGCTCGCAGTTTTTGTTGATTTGGGCATATTTCCTGGACAGGCTACTTTGTACAGACAAAGTTAATAATAACTGTAATATTCCAGTTATAAACGACATGAATCAAAGATGTGTTACTGTATTTTAGTGGTAAAAAAATGCATTCATCATCATAATTATTCCATATATATAATTTACACAGTGCCTGTAAACCGGAGGAGAACGCTGGCATTTCTCCTCCTACTTGAAAGACTACGGAGGGATAGGGTCTGCAAAATTAGTTTGTGTGTGTGTATATATATATATATATATATATATATATATGCTATATATGCTCTGAACGTTCCACTTCCTGCCTGCCCGACCTTACGTTACGGCTGCGTCGCGTCAAAAATAGGATTCATCCTAATTTTAGAGGAGCCCTGCGCCGAGACGCTTCTGGGACGCTTCTGAGCCGTAACGCGCCGTGTGTGGTGGAATAGCACCCATTGACTAGAGTGGCCGCGATCGCCGTGAGCGCCGTGGCGCAGCCGTAACGCGCCGCAGACGGACCCGGTGGAATCTAGGGGTTACACTTGTGCTTCTATTGGCTAGCGCTCCAACACATTTTAAGTGATAGGCTAAGGGGCGGGACACCACTTAGCGGTTTACCTATCATTACAGAGCCGGCCAGCTAACCAATCAGTGCAGGCTGGCCTCTGGTTTTAGACAGAGGGTGAAAAGAGGTGCTGCAGCACAGGCAGTATGAGAACATTAAAGCATGTAAACATGCCACAGTAGAGGCACAATATACAATTGTGAAACCTGAACATTTGCATAATAGGGCCCCTTTAAATCTCTCTTTCTCTTTTTCTCACCTTAAGCCATTTTACTTCCCTCTTTCTCCTACCCCCGCCATCATTTGCCTTTGTTAGCCTCCTTCCTGTCCATCACTGTAGCATTAAGAAGTCAGCTCTATGAACACATCAGTGTCAATGTGTCACCGCAGTCATGCTGCCGCTGCTGAGCGTGTAGGAAGCTGTCCATAGATTTTACATACTGTAGGCCGTACCAGCTCAACACAAATAACAGTATTGTTATGCCATTAAAGGAATTGACGTCTTCTTTGTCATAAAAGGTTGCAAGGAGAGGTTTTTCACCGTCTTTGCGAGATCATTTGTCCGAGGAGAAATGGCTATGTTGTGTTCCACTTTCAAGGTGTAAATCATCTTTTTGCCTCCCCCCCAACAAGTTCACACTGCGTATTACTAACCCTGCCCATTCTCTCCTCCGCTCTCCCCCCACCTGCCTATTGGATGGCCCATAGAAGAGCCCACCTGTCGGCCAGGTTTGTCCCCTTTCTGTCTCCTTAGCTCGCACTATGAGCAAGGCAGCACTGTGCTGTCTCACTGCCTGCCCATCAGCATTTCATTATCCCTGCTTTATAATTAGTAGCATTCAAATTTGATCCTTTAATATGGAAATCAAGATAATTAGTCATTGTTAGCAGCCATGCCACATTGCATGATGTGGAGGAATTTGGAAGCTGCTAACCTCAGGTTGTTCACTATTTTCTCAGGAATATATAAGCATAAAAACTGTGAATTCAACTGGGCTGATTTTGAATTGGACACGTTTCAGCCGAATCTTTGCACACTTACCCCTCACCTCAACTCCTCATTCACCCCAATCCCTGCTGCTAGCTGCATGCTTCATCCTCCTCATACACACCACACACAAGAACACACACACGCACAGATGCCTTGGAGGTATCGAGTGGCCACTCACCTGGATCTAAGTGCTCCCCATGGACTGCGGTGGCTAATGATGTGTCCTCAGCATGAGCTTTACTTACCTATTTACATCAATGCACTCTAATAGTGTTAGGTAGCCTTCCCTGTTCACATTCTTCACAGATTTGATCATCAATCGTTCGATTCATATACATGTCAAAAAGCTGGAACTGAGTACTTTTTACTTGAGTCACCGCCACTTTCACTTTTCAATCATACCTTTTGCCGGCCGAAAATAGTGTGGAGCATTAAATAACCTCGGCTCACTTTAATTGCGTTCCTTGAGGTTGCACGTATCTGCCAATTCAGAGCAGTCGCCTTGCATTCAGCCCGCCTGTTAGCCTGCAGCCAAATCTGTGATGCGCTTCACTAGAAACGTCTAAGCAGCCACCCCTAGGGCCGGTGTGTGTCTGTGCACACATCTTTCTGAGCTACCCAACCCCCATCAACCCCCCCTTTTTTTTTCTTTTACACACACACACACACACACACACACACACACACACACACACACACACACACACACACACACACACACACACACACACACACACACACACACACACACACACACAACCATCTGTACGTATGTGTATGTGGTAGTGAGCAGGGTCTGGTGTGGTTACTTTGTGTCACTGAAGACTTAATGAGGCGAATAAGAAGCTTTTAGAGTCAATGGAGGTGGATAATGTGTTTGAGGGTTCACTCGTGTGTGTGTGTGTTTGTGTGAGTCCTTGCCACCGGCTAGCAACATTGTTGTTCTCTTCTGCCCTGCTGCACCTGAACTAATAAGCTACAGACTAGCCTAGCGTTTCTGTTGTTGTGTCTGCGCTAATGCTCTGGACTATTGCTCTACACTTGTAATGCTAACTGGTATCACAGCTCAGCTTTTACTAAACAAGAGAATGAACACATTTGTATATATCTGTCCCGCAAAGTTACTGTTCCCAATAGATTGTTTCCTAGGCGTTTGAACTCTCTCCCGAGTCACTCATTGTCATCCTCACAAACCATCAGTTATTTCAATGTAATGTTTAGATAATGGCAGTAAGGAAAACAGATAAACAGATTTGCAAACAGTGTGACTGTGCAGGGTACCGAGCAGGATGTTGGTCCGCACTGTGATGGTATGAACATAGGAACAGATGACGGCACATCCCCCCCTCCTGTCTTCCATCCCTCCCTCCATCCATCCTTCCCTACCTCCCTTCCTCCCTCCCTCCCTCGCCACCTGGAGCCAGCGAGCCATGACACCAGAGGGAGGGAGGGAGTGATGATGAAGGGACGAGGGACTGGGGAGGGAAGTAGAGGGAGGACCACAGAGGCCTAGATGAAGGAGAGGAGAAGGAAGGGAAGGAAGGGAGGGTGAGAGATGGGTAGCGCATATGAAGGGATGTGTAAATAAAAGAGGAAACGGGAATCTGGTCTGTCATGACATTAAAGCTATTTTTGATTTGCTTCTTAGGTATAAAGGTTAGAAAGGGAATCAAACATTATATAAAAAAATGTTACAAAGTCTTAAGAATAAAGAAGTAAATCTAGCAATTCAGCAAAAAGTGACTTTAAAATAGTGCCAGGTGATGTAAAGAAAAACTACATATTTTTGACCAAATACTTTAATATTAATAATGCAACAAAAGTGTAGGGGTGACCATTGGTGCCCTCACAAAATATATGTTTTGTAATAAATAATCTTCAGTGATGTGGGTAAGGGTATGGAAATCAAATCAAATCAAGTTTTATTTATAAAGCACATTTAAAGGCGATCTTTGGTCGAGCCAAAGTGCTGTACATGTAATAAAAACACATTACTACAATCACAATAAAAGACAATAAATTACAACAGATATATATAAAAATATAAGATCTGCTACTAGAGGTTCAGAATCTGCTCTTTTTGTACTAATGCAGCTTTTGAAACAAGGGAAATATAACACTTCCTACACACAATATCACAACCCTAAACAGTGCTGTACATTTGCGGTATAATCTCCATGCCTTGAATTAAAAAAAATGTCACGTAATAAAAGATAATTCTTAGATTAATGTATTTATATTTAAGATATTACCTTAAATCAACCAGGACATTTAGCCTGATTGTCTGATATCATGTATAAGTAACTACAGTTTGACTGCTAGCATTAAAATATTGCACTAATGCAGGTGAAAATGTGCGTGTAAAAACTAGAGCATGTCTGATCTGGAAGAGGGGAGAACTAAACATTTACAATTGCACAGAATCTGTTTTGCCAGCAATCCGTGTCGAATGTGGTAATGATTAATAGGTGTAACATTATCATAAAACAATTTATTAAGAATCCATTAACTTTGTATACAGTCATTTGTCATGCCGTACCATATATTTATCTAGACAACTCTGTCGCTTTGAAATGAAAGCATTTGCTCTATGTTAGTCCCCACAACCTGCCATTGTCTGATTTGATTGAGTGTGCATGGAAACACCATCAGAATTGTTAGTGTGTTTCAGATTGTGTGTGTGTGTTTTTGAAGACTACGAGCATGGTGGATCCCCGGAGAGCTCATTTTGTCGTCTTCTCGCTTGATTTACCCTCTTCTTCTTCTTCTTCTGCTGTTTATTACCAGTCATTACAAGCTGTTTGGAAACCTAATAGGACACACTGACAAACAGACTGGGAGAGACCCAAGCAGGATAGGCTTAGGGAACACAAAATAACTGTGTGTGTGTATGTGTGTGAAAGAGAGAGTGTGTGCTTCTGTGTCATGTTTCATGTTTGCCTGAGAGGATATTTGTACATGCAACATCAGCTTTCTTTACTCATGTATAGAAGTTGTCTGCTTTGTCTGAGTGATGTCTTTATTAGCCATCACTGTGCGTGTGTGTGTGTGTGTGTGTGTTTGTTTGAAAAAGTGGCCAAAGATAGAGGGCTGTACCCCCCCCCTCCTTTACATTCCCCTCTATCTTTTCCTCTCTTCCTCTCAACCCGTCCAGGTGTGGCTGCACCAGCTGCTAAAGAGAACAGGACAATTACACACACACACACACACACACACACACACACACACACACACACACACACACACACACACACACACACACACACACACACACACACACACACACACACACACACACACACACACACACACATCACACACACACACACACACACACACACACACACACACACACACACACACAGAGGCTTCCTCTCTATCTCTGCTGGCTAATTGTCACAAGACAAACAAGGCGCTTTGCCTTTATGCGCTTCATAAACAGGGGCCAAGCAACAATTAACTCCCTGCTTAATTCACTAACTATTCTGAATTCATTTTCTCCTGTGACAGGCACATCTGTCACAGCTGGTAGCGAGTGAGCCTGTGTGTGTGTGTGTGTGTGTGTTTGTGTGTGGGAGACTGAGTTAGGGGCTGTATGGAAATGCAATGCACGCTGTATGTGTGTATGATAAAGTGCCACAGGTAAATGCCTCAGGGGCATATCTTTGAGTCTGTAACAAAAAAGGATATGCGAATAAGACCGTGTCGAACAAGTGTGTTTTTTTTAGATCTGCGCATGTTTTTAGTTACGTGTTGCGTGGATGTTAGTTTGTGTGATGGGAGAAGCCTACCCTTTTAAGCATCATGATGTAAGACAGGACAGCTTGGACATAAGAGCTGCACAACTATAGATCAAATCATGATCACGATTAACTTCCGAGATTATATTTGTATTGAACTTTCACACGTTTTTGTTTAACATCGTTTGTTCTGAATCTGTTTTTCCAAAACACAGATGATGATTCGATGCAGTGGACTTGCTCATCGCCTTCTGCTTAAGACATTTGAATTTACGTTTACATGAACATTAAGGAATGTTTTCACAAGCTAATTTAATGCCAGCTCCTCAAAAATGAGGCTAAACCATCGCGATCGCCCCCTGGTGGTTTGGTGCGCTTGATTTGAGATATAGGCACGTTTTTTTTTTACGAGCAAAGCACACATTTTAAACGTCAAAATGACAGTCGGTCATGTTCATTCCATTGTGGGAAGTCAAAATCGTGATTGAGATTAGTTCACGATAAATTGTGCTGCCCTATTGGACATTGTTCATTGTTTTAGAGGCTATTGAAAGAAGTCATACATTCATAGTGATTTGCAGATTATCACCAGAATGACTCTAGTAAGAGGCAAAAGGAGACATTTCAAACAAAACGTCGACACAAATGGTGGCGATTACAGATCAATTGAGTAGATTCACGCTGATGGCAAACAGTAGGAGAGGAAACAGACCGATGCAGATACATAATCTGCAGAGCACATGGAGGGAAGAGGCGAGGGAGAAAAGAGACAACTGAATGCAGATCAATAGGGTGAAATGAGTTTGGGTGTAGATGGGTGGATCAAGTCGAATAAAGCGAGAGACGGACAGAGGGGGTGCTGGAGGAAAGAGAGAAAGATGATGAGAGCGAATTTTTTTTTGCCAGTTTTGGCTCACGCTCAGTCCTCTTGCCGAGCAGCTGGACTTCATTAGTGGCTGGTTTTAATTACTGGGACTGTACACACACGCACGCAGATAAGTGCTCGCACATACGCACGTGAACACACACTCTAACAGATGCACATGTGAACGCACACAGCCTGTTATTCAGGGTCACCTTGCTAGCCTTGTTTGAACGAGCAGAGAGAGAGGAGAGGTGCCAGACAGACAGACACACAGAAACAGGGTGAGCGTCAGTCCACTGTGGGAGTTTTAGATGCTATTAATGGAATTTGCAGCAGTTGCATAGCAAGCAGCTGTTAGATGTGCAGGTGATGCTGTTGTTTGCTCAGTCAATAAATGCAATAAGGTGTGTATTTTGACTATGGAGTGTATTGGCAGATGAAAGAAAAAAGGTTTAGCTACTGTCCTTGGATTGTAAGTAGCAGCACAGATGAGTTTCACAATGTATTCTCCAAGAATGCATTGGAAGACGTTCGATAGATAGATAGAAAGATAGTGATGACTTTGTGGTGAACTGCGAAATAAACACCTTCTAACACTATTCATGATGCAGCTGTGAAACTGAAGTGCAGTATGACTCACTGCTTCCTTTATTCATGCTTCAAATTCTGGAGTCAAATCAAAAATGATAGACTCCTCTAAATGAATTTGCCCAATGCTTAAGAAAAACACCGAAGTAAAAGTCACATATTTGGAGTAAGTGCACCTTTTTATGACTCCCTTTCAACGTTCTGGCGTCGTCACAGTTTGACAGATGATTCCCCGCTGTTCTTAGGGACCAAACACATTCCATCTAATAAGAGAAACGCAGCTGAGACCGGAATCCGACAGGAGTAACAGAGTAGGAGGTGTCTCCAACAAAGGACCCCTAAAAACCTTTCTCATTTTAACCAAGTCTGTACCGATCAGTTTTTCTACAGCTCAGAGAAATTCATAGGTTGTGTAGAAATACAGAGAATGGTCTAAATGATCTAAGATTAGGTCAGTGCAATGGAGGCATGTGCAGCCCATGTTGACGTGATTATCACTTTTGGATTCCTCCTTCACTATTACCTGGCTGTGAGTACACATATTCAATGCTTGGCATATATTTGGGCCTGTTGCCAGCGGTCGTTCTTCACTGATCAAGTGTTTTTTGTCAGACAGGGTTTTACAAGCTGCTAGGTTGAAAGGGAAACAAGACTTATAATATAAGCATAACAACAACAACAATTGCCAATAAACGAACGAAAACAAAATAAAAAAGCTTAACACGGCATGATTCATCACATTGAGTAATGTAAGCTTCACCACTAGCTGTTGATTCAACAGTGCAATAAATTCATGTTTTCACATTAGTTTGAGAGCACTTAAGCACGTATTTATATTTAGGAAAGATTTTGTTGGCATGACAGTTACATGTTATTAGGGATGTCCCGATCACCTTTTTTTGCTCCCGATCCGATTCCGATCATTTGATTTTGACAATCTGCCGATACCGATTTTTCCCGATCCAATCTTTATGCAATGCATTAAGAGAAAAAAAAAGTTAAAAGATAACGGCTGGTCATCCAACGCGATGAATTCAGCTATCTTGGCTGTTATTCTTTTGGCCTTTTCACTGTTCTGGGGAAGTTTCTCTTTCCTTTTAAAAGTCTCTGAAAGTGTCGGTTGTTTCAGTGCCGTTACCTGAGTGGCCGCTGTGTACTCGTCGTGTTGTTGTTGGTGGTGTTTGTATTAGATTGGTCATGTTGAACGTAGCTCTGTTCTTTCCACCACGCGGAACCTCCGCCTTGCAAACATTGCATCTGGCTGTTACACTGCCTTCGCTTTCAATTTTATAATACTTCCAAACTCCTGACATTTTCTCTGTCCCGACTCCCGAGGCACCAGCTGAACGTAGCCTCTTGTTAGCTTACTGCTACTATTAGACACTGCGCCCACTCTGTTGCCAGATTTGAGAGAAATAAGCAACCAGGTCTATGAAAACAAGCCCAAAAGAAGCAACACATACATGATGTTGTGTAATTTTAACCCAAAACTAAGGCCTCAGGATGACTTTAAGACGTGAACATGGTCATTTTTGTTTTGTAACATTAAATAAAATAAGAAAAATATTTTATAAATAAAAAAAAGATTCCCGATCCCCGATTTTTTTCTCCCGATTCCTATCTTTTGAAAATCACGTGATCGGCTCCGATCCCCGATCACGTGATCGGATCGGGACATCTCTACATGTTATTATCATATGTCATTTAAATCATTGGATTGTTTTTGTAGTTTTGATTATATCGATATTATTCGACTATGTTAAAGGTCCCATGTCATGGCCATTTCTACTGATCATAATTCCATTGTTGAGGTCTACTAGAATAGATTTACATTCTTCAATGTTCCAAAATCACATTGGTTTCTCATACAGCATCTCTGTATAGTATGTGTATTCACTCTCTGTCCTACACGCCTTGTTGGAGCTCCTGCCCCCCCCCTCCCTATGAGCCCACTGTGCTCTGATGTGTGTTTATGTGTTACAATGGCGTTTGTTAGCAACCAGAAAATGACACCGGTAATGACAAACAGATGAGAATGCTGCGTGGGGTCTGGGTGCCGTGTTGGCGGGACATTGCAGGGCTTGCTGCTCTGCTCGTGGATTACTGGTGTCGTTTCCTGGTTGCTGCGTGGGGTCTGCGAGACAGCGAGACACCGAGGAACTCAGCCTGAGCACACACACGTGAGTGTGTGGCGAACTGTGAGTGGAGATCCACGGAGCCGAGGCTGAGAAAAGATAAGGTGTGTGCCGGCGAAACTCCGCGGAGTAGCGCGGCTGAGACAAGATAAGGCTGAGTGAGTGTGTGTGTGTGAGGAACTCCACGGATTGGTCCATTTGGACCTGGGTATGGTTACGTCACCATACTCACCTGTCTACCATAGACAGGTCTTTTCTGTGTTAGAGTTTTACTCGCTACAGGGTGTACTTTGAGGGTTTGTGACTCTGCAGACCGTTTACATGAAGAAAAAGCTACATAACACACAAGGGGACGGGTAATAACCGGAAAAGCATGTCATGGGACCTTTAAGGTTTGCGCTGACAGGTTTCTGTTAGTATTTACGACAGTCCAATCGAGTTCACTATGTTATGCCAGTAAGATGCTGATAGTCTCTAAGTAAGGATCCAACCAACGTTTTGACTGTGCTAACGTGTTGTGTAATTTTGTCAGTTATAGCATAAAGCGTACCTTTTTGAAGCATCAATTCCAAAAGTGGACAGGGCAAGGTGTAATTTGGATGGAAAATCCCTGCAGTGACACAATCATTTTACTCTTGATAAACCTTTGTTCAAGGTTTACCTGTAGCCTGTGAGTACATTGGGTTTTCACCAAAGGATTGGAATTATATAAAACGCAAGTCAGAACTAAAATAAGTGTGCATTGGCCAATGAATTTGGTCCACCGAGTGGTGCAGTGATGACGTATTTTTGTAGGCTGACCCAGAAGTAAGCATTGCATGGGCTCCCTTGAGAAGGAACAATCCCATTGGATATTGGAATATTACAGTAAATAAGATACACACGTATGATACTCAGAAGTTTTTTTCCGCAGGATAATCTGCAACACTCCGTTTGGATTTTTGAAGCATAAATGCAATCGCCAGAAGTGAAAAGCTAATGTTAAACTAAATACAAACTACATCACGGTTGCATGGCTGCCAGTCACCACTAGCTAAGCTAAATGCAGCTAATGTTCAGCATGATGATGTTAAGGACTCTCATTTAGACGCCTGCAAGAAACCGCAATTTCTAAGATTCTTAGAAGCTTCACACATTCACAAATGGGGTATTTACTGACATGTGTGATTGTGACAAAACGCGATAATCTCGTTAATTCAGGCATCTAAACAAATACAAAGAACAATTCACTTTGAAACGATGGAACTGGAGTGGTAAAATGCTGACCCATTCCTGCACCACTCTACTGGATAAACAGCCCCTAAACTTAGAATGTAGTACCCAGGGAGGGATAGGGAAGACGGTTTAAAGAGGAGCAACGAAACAGCATGAGGTGAGAAGCAAAGCCATGCTGGGAGAGGTTGAAGGGTTTTCTCTGGCTCTTAATTACACGACAGAAGACAGGAGAAGGCAGGATCGAGAGCGAAGAAGAGAGAAAGGTTGAAACAACGGTACACACTGTCGCTCTTATCTTCCGTCTCCAAACAGATGTCGACCAGGCTGTTCTCTTTATTGCAGTACAAAAGGCCTTCTGACAAAAATACACACACAGAGGCACTCACACACACATCAGCCTGGACAAATCAATGCATTTTGGTTTCAGTAATTTCCCAAGGTGCTTTGCTCTGCATACCCTTGGGTGCGTAAGGTGACAAAGCCAGCCACGGAAGAGAGAATCTCTCACTTTCTGCCCTGCTTTTCTTTCAATCTCTTTTCCCTTATTTGTTTTCTTTCCTTTGCTGCTTTCAGCTTCATTTATTTTCTGTTTACTGTATTTTCATTTACAAACTACTGTACGTGAAGCTCTCTATACTGTTAGATTGTGAGGGGTATTTGCTTTTTGTGTCAAAATGATCCATTCTTTAATCAACGTTGGCAAATTGGTGGAAATGAGCTTTCAAATTTGATCATCTAAAATCAAACGCAAGATCAGCAACCAACTATTGACCATTGCGTAGCTTACTCAAAGCCTACCGAGTCGTGTAAACCATAATGCAATAATTAACCTGTAAAAGCCCATATTTTAAATAGCAGCATTTGTGCAAAATGATCTGCGTCTCCAGTTTTTATAATATATAATATGCTCTGTTTAAAGGCTCTGTAATCTGGCGGTAGACTGCAGGTTTGTAGATTGGACACAGAGTGTGGCCAGGAACACCACGTGAGCCCCCCCTCCACCCACAACATAATGATAATTACAATCATTATGCAAATATTATATCCTCAGCTAATGTGTTTCAGGTGAAAAGAAGTCCTTTTTACAACTTTATCCACCTCTTTCCCACTTTTATTTATTTCTCTTTCCGTGACCCTTCCCTTCCTCCTTCACCACCTCCTGCTTTACCTCCTCATCTCCTCTTCTCTGTCCCTCTTCATCCTCCTATCTCTCCTGGATGGGAGACTCTCATTTGTGACAGAGCCAACCTGCTAATGGTGGATGGCAAGAAACAAAACTGGCCATGCCAAATACACGCACATGCACACACACATTCACACACGCCGTATTTGTACGGACTAGCATGAACATCCATCTGGAAATACTCACACTGAGACATCCTCTGCAGCCACACACACACACACACACACACACACACACACACACACACACACACACACACACACACACACCACACACACACACACACACACACACACACACACACACACACACACACACACACACACACACACCACACACACACTGCACAAACATTCCCAGGTAGAGGCACACGGACACACATCAGTGCATAGATACACATTCACACTAATGTATTCACACAACACTGTGTGCTCCCCGCTGCATTGCTCCTGGTGCTGGGCTCCCTCTCTGCTCTGCGCCGCGCCTCCTCCTCCTCTCCGTCCTCCTCCCCCACCACCTCCTTTGCCTTCTCCCAGTACATCTGGCACGCTCAGCTGCCGAGGAGCGCCATAATTATCCCGCCGGAGACGCACGCGCTCGCACACACTCGCACACACACCCCGCGACGGAAGGCTCACACACACTCGTCTTCGGCGATCCGCGCCGCTCCCTGCTGCTCCTCGTCACTACCGGGGCTTCATTAGAGTGTGTGCATGTGTGAGGGTGTGTGTGTGTGTTGATGCATGGTGCTTTTGGATGCTATCCAGATGTGTTTTTTCTTTATAGTTGAGGAGTCGGGCGTGTCCTAGATGCAACTGCCCTGCTCCTGTATGCTCAGTGCTTTGAGTTTAAACCATGCCAGTCTCACACATTTTCCAGTTTCTTTCACTTCTCACTTCACGTCAGTGTCCAGTGTAGTGAAGCAAGAGGGCAGCAGAGAGTCTCCGTTTGTGTCCGTTTGGGATGGAAGTAGGACCTTGTTGTGTCGCACAAAGGGAACTTGCACCTCTTCAGTCATAATTCATCTTTTTGCCACACGAAAAATCCCACCTCTTTCTGATTTGTTCATATTTATCTTTGAATAAACCTAGAATACATTGAAATATCATTATCAAGTATGCATTACCACAACTGAAGACACTACATTGAAAGGATAAAAGACCTCATCATATTATTAAATGGAAAATGCAGTAGTTATTGCAGGGTTGTTTTTAGTCTGTCTGGTGTCACATTGTAATTACTTACTTGTACAGGTGAAGGAGAGGCTGAGGTTGCAGTGCTGCTGCCTGGGGTGTGCGTGTGTGTGTGTGTGCGTGTGTGTGTGTGTCGGAGAAAGAGAATGTGAATGAGTGTAGTGTGATTGGCAGTAATTGCGTGTCCATGTGTATTTAAAGTGTGATTGGCATTCAGTGTGTGGTTGTGTGTTTGTGAATGTACTCTCACAGTGCCCGCTGCGGCTGCTCCGAGTGGTACTGTAGGTTTGATTCCCTCTGACACTTTGTGTCAGACTTACCGCCGAGCAAAAAGCAATTGAGCTTTGTGAAAAGAGACTGGAAACGCCTCCCACCATTCTATTTTCAATCCATGCTTTTAGTGCCACGGGAAGCATGGAATAAAGCACCTGCATCAGTCACATAGATGGGTGCTAAAGACCAATCAGGTGACAAGCCTCGACTGGAGCCCGGTGATTGCATTCACACCAGCTACCTCCAGTTGTCACCTTTTTTACTCGTGCAGACGTTTCTGTAAGGCACTTTATCAAATTAAAGGTATATGTCATGATGAAAATAACGCAATTGTAAAGAAATGACTACGGCACATATCACACGCTAGAAACACGTTGCTTTAGAAAGCGTTGTATTTCTATTGTTTAACTCATAGCCTAGCGTGCACTCTTTTCAGCAGCATTAAAAAAAGAAAAAGAAGAAATATTTACCATTGTTCTTGTCAATGTCACAATGGGCCCAGGCAGCCAATCAATTAAAGCTTGAGGTGTTCTACAGTATACCACTCCTGTTATGATGCCTGTAGATGTGGTATACACAGTGGGACAATGGCATTTGCAGACAAAAACTGCGGCATGTACAGCTCCTTATGGGTACTGCAATGAGTGAAGTGCGCTAGACCCCTGGTCGTTTCACCATGGAGGAAAGCAGCAGAAAGTCGCCTGGAGTTAAAGAGAGCGGGGCCTAGAAGTTGCGTGCATGGCTTCCTTCTGCAGGGGGAGACGGGCTCTGCCGGCGGTCTCGTTCAGGATCCGAAAATACAATTAAAATATTTTGCACACTTATTCCTAGTGTGCCACTGGTTACGGTCCCGCGTGCCAATGGTGGCACCTAGGGTTGCTGACCCCTGGTCTACTGTCTTCGCAAAATAGGCCAATTTGGTTCTTTAGGTAACATAAAGACTACTTGCAATGGCTTTCCGTAAACCTACTGTAGTTTTTTTTAAACTAACTGCAAACATACCAATTAGTTGGACGTGGGCTAGTTACTTAATATCTGGCAGAGCTGCTTTATGTTTTTCTAATTTCTACTTTTCAATAAGATTAACGTACATTCTGACTACACGCACACACAGTAACACAACGCAACCAGTGGTGTTGGCCTGTTTCTCCAACTCTAATGTGAAAGAAATATGGATCCTGTCGTGTCCCTGCAGCTTATGGTTGTTTCTACCCCACATGTTTGTGGACACAAATACATTTGATACCATTCCTATTGATTATACCACATGCAAGTTCATTTGGTAATACATCTGAGCAGAGAATATCTCGGACACACTGATGTGAATTCCCCACTCGCGTAACGAGAAGCTATGGGACCGGTTGAAAGGCCCGGCCTAGTTGGCCTCAGTTCCTCTGTCCTCTCCTTTCTTTTAATCCCTGCAGCTCTCCTCCATACTCCATCATGCTATCCCCCTCCTCACGCCCCCCCCCCCCCCCCCCCTCCTCCCACTTCATTGTCTGTCCACTTCCCCTACGGTAACAGCTTTACCCATGAGATTCACTGGACTCTCACAGACACATAGTGCTAGGGGCCTAGGTAGAGGTGTAATTTCCCCAGTGTTCTCCCTAACCTGGAATATCTGACACTGGGACACCAGACTGTGTGTGTCTGTGTCTGTGTGTGTGTGTGGATGGTGAGATGTGAACAGAGAGAGGGGAAGTAGAGGATAGGGAAGGTTTGAAAAATATATATTTTTTTTGTCTGAGTTCTTTCAGGAACTGCAAGGTTTCCACAATGGAGCCAAACAGGACTATCCAGGGTTAAGAGTCAAATCACATTAACAAGTGTGTAATACAAGGTCAAACAGGACCAGCTTTAGCCTACCTACCATTCCAATACATCTGCAATATCTAAATATGTGCCTGTTTGTGTGTCTTGAATACTGTATGAAGAAGTGTAATAATACATAAAATTCCGAGTGAAAGTTTGGAAATGCAAAAAAAAATGAATGCATTAGTATGATGATAAGATTCAGTCTCAAGTGTTTCAATATACTTTTGACAGTAGGGTTGGATTGAAACTGCAAAGTTAAATATTCAATATAGGAGAGAAGACGTTTGGAAAGTATTTTAAAGAAGTGTAAGTCTATAGGCTCTTACATCTTTGGTACTGATTGAAGGGAGTTATCCATGAGGGAAATGGAATCCCATGCATCAGTAGAGTTTGCACCTCAAAATGATGACTGGTAGTCCTGACATCCTATAGACAAAAAAGACAGTCAGACAGTGTACTGTGAGTTAACGTAGTGTGCCTAGAGTCACATTGAGTAGGATTAGTTAGTTGAGGTTTGGAAACACATTTTTAAATTGGCCTACTTCTACACAACAAGTTTTATGACCTGGGTCCGCCATTTTTAAAGCTTCGTCTTGGATGCATGCTTAAGATATGGCACTTGATCCCTACATTATTCCACCCTAAACTACATAGGTTGGCATCTAGACACACCCCAAAAACGAATGTAATTTTTACAACGGTAGGAAACTGATTGCATTTGCTTTGATTGACATTCCAACTGAGATTTAAGCAGTTATGCATTTTGATATTAACTGGAGTGACAGCTTTTTCATTGTTATTCTCAGTTTCATAGAAAAATAGTTCTAAATGATCACGGTGGTTTTTTGGAAGATCTCTTCTACAGACTTGTATTTTATCTCTATCAAACATTACATCTCCTGCCAATTCAATTATACCCTAGTCAATTTTGCAATTTCAAAATAATTCCCAATAATTGTTCAGCCATAGCATTGAGTCAGTTTACATTTCTGTTAATTACATTTTCATGTCATTATAAGACGGACGTCATCATTATCACTATGTATTCTATCAGCCTAAGCTTGAGTGTCGGTCTGCCCATCTGTCTATTAGTCAGTGTAAACGCCGCAGACAGCGCTGGCTTCCAGACTTAAGTTTGGACAAATGGCTGTCGGATCGATAGCTTCCCACCAGCAATATTTGGTATCAATGCATGTCCTCCTCATTACCGCAGCAGGCTGCCCTCTCCATGGACCTGAATTATTCATACACACAAACAGGCACAAATATGCAGCCACACACACACACACACACACACACACACACACACACACACACACACACACACACACACACACACACACACACACACACACACACACAACACACACACACACACACACACACACACACACACACACACACACACACACACACGAACACACACACACACGACACACACACACACACACGAACACACACACACACGAACACACACACACACGAACACACACACACACGAACACACACACGAACACACACGAACACACACGAACACACACGAACACACACACACACACACACACACACACACACACACACCCACTCTCCTTTTTGAAACTCTCATTCACCCGGGTGCTTACTCATGGATACTTGCCTCGCTCAGCACATCTTCCTGTCTGCATGCTGTGTCTTATTTTAGTTTTCTAATAATACCACTTAGACCACATCATTATTTTTAATAAAGTGATCCTGTTTAAATGTGTCTTTAATGACCTTATTGTCCCCACAGCAAAATAACTAATTTCATTTTTTGTGGTGTCCTATCAGCGGCATAGGTTAACATTTTTAATAGGATATTGACCCACTAATACGCCTTCCACTTAATACTGTAATATAATTGTACAAAAATATATACCATACACAATATATCAAATCCAACTTTACCTTCTTCCTAGTCCGCCTTTCACCTGTTATTCTCCCGCTGTAATCAAACTGAAATGACCTGCTCTACAACTTGTGTTATTCTCGCGGCAGAAATGGTCTCCTCCTACAATAATGATCGTAAAGTTTAACAGCGTGGTGTTGTTGTAGCCGTTAGCCACTTAATGTTGTCTGCTAATGGTTTCTAACAATGCTGCTACTGTGTGTATGTGCGGTCCCTGTAGTCCAATCACGGCTGCTCTGCAACAGTAAATAAATATGAGGATCAGCGTTAATTACAGAATACATAAAGACGGGTGTAGCTCGGCTTTGGCCCACAGCCTTTAATGACAGATATATACACAAACACACAGGACAGAGGTTACATTTTAATTGTTTTTTTTCAGTTGTAATGAATCAATATTCTGGACACACAACTCTTTCTACGCTTACAAAAACGTTGCTCATATTTACGATTTCGCCAATTTGGTAACGGGTGTGTGCATGCTAGATAAAAAGGATACCTGTGTAGGTATTACTTAAACGAGCAACCATGAAACATGTACACACATATTTTTAGCATGGCTCCCAGGGTTGATTTTAGAGCAGAAATCCTTAGTGTAACATGTTTTAATAGCATGTATAATATTGTTGCCATGATACACAATTCATTATAGGTGCTTTTGCAATGATGTCACTATTGTTGATTTTCCTTAGTTGTTGCTGCGGTATAATGATCCTCATCAGTTGATGCAATTGTGTGCTCTAAATCATTGTTGCTGTGATGCTGTGCTATTGTTTGTAGTTATGCTTGATTGTTGATCATCAGTTGTTGGTTTCAGACAGAGGGTGAATAGAGTTGCTGCAGCTCAGGTAGTATGAACAAAGTAAAGACCTTTTTGACCATTAAAGCATGGACACATGTCACAGTAGAGGCACCACATACAATGATGGAACCTGAAAATGACCATTATAGGGCCCCTTTAATTGTTGATTAATTGGTGAATGTGTTCATGATCAGTTGTTACAATAGTACACTAGCCATCATTTGTTGTTCCTGTTGTACACTGTTGTGCACCATCAGTTGTTGCTATGGCACTATGTTCATCATCAGTTGTTGCCATGGTAAACTGTTCATGGTCCAGCAGTGAACTGCAAGTTATGCCTTTTTAGTATGTACGGCATCGTCGAAGCCTTACTCTGGGGCGGAATTCAGATGACATATCTGCGTGTTTGCATGTATGTGTCTGAGTGTGTATTTGTGTGAGTTTGTGTAGGTGGGTGTGTGTAGGCGGGGGGCATTGTGCCCTGAGGCGCTCAGTCCTTAGCGGTTGGCTAACGGGGTGCAGAGCAACCCTCATCTTTGCCCTGATCGATGCAGTGTGTGTGTGTGTTTGTGTCTCGTTAGCAGGAAGCAGAGGAGAGTCCAGGGACCCCTGCATTCCCTGTCCAGGGACACACACAGGTCCCAGCACCTGGACCAAACATACACAGCCACACACACTCACTCACACAAAGATACACACACACACACACGCACACGCACACGCACACGCACACGCACACACACACACACCATGCATACAGATTGAGTACACACAGCAGTCCCAGTGCGCTGCAGTAGCACTAAGCTTAACGTACAGACACGGCCTGTAACACAAACACACGTACTAATGCTTCCAGGGCTCCTCACTGTAGAAAATACAAAGAAAAGATGCATGCAGTGGGAGAATAGAGACATTTGAATGTCTCATTATTCTGTGTATTATACCAGTGTATTATTTTATGAATGTGTCTTTTAAAACGATTATTGTCATGTCTTGCAACCCCCGTTAAACACAGAACAGGCAAGAGGATTGACAAGTGTGTGTGCATGTGTGTTTGTGGACCAGATGGACCATGAAACTGTTGATGTGGACAGGTATGGTGGGTGCAAGAAAAAGTGTGTGTGTGTGTGTGTGTGTGTGTGTGTGTGTGTGTGTGTGTGTGGGTGTGTGTGTGTGTGTGTGTGTGTGTGTGTGTGTGTGTGTGTGTGTGTGTGTGTGTGTGTGTGTGTGTGTGTGTGTGTGTGTGTGTGTGTGTGTGTGTGTGTGTGTGTGTGTGTGTGTGTGTGTGTGTGTGTGTGTGTGTGTGTGTGTGTGTGTGTGTGTGTGTGTGTGTGTGTGTGTGTGTGTGTGTGTGTGTGTGTGTGTGTGTGTGTGTGTGTGTGTGTGTGTGTGTGTGTGTGTGTGTGTGTGTGTGTGTGTGTGTGTGTGTGTGTGTGGTGTGTGTGTGTGTGTGTGTGTGTGTGTGTGTGTGTGTGTGTGTGTGTGTGTGTGTGTGTGTGTGTGTGTGTGTGTGTGTGTGTGTGTGTGTGTGTGTGGTCCTGATGTTCAAGGCTCCAAAAGTGTGAAAGCGGTCAATCTCATTGTCAAGGACACCTTTAATTACAACAGCAGGGGTCCCCTTTTTATGTGTGTGATATAGATATGGTAGTTGCTGATTAATTAAATGCATTTGTGTGCGGAAGGATACGCTTTTTTAAACTGCGCTCTGTACCAAGTAATGTATTCCAAATAAAGAAATCAAGGAATAACTTATATTTCTTTATCACCTGAAATAGCAGAAATTATTTTTGGTCTATAATTTAGGAGTTGGAGTGTGCAGCCCCATTGCCTTTATTCAACAAGGTAGTTTAGAATGTCACAGAGTAGCATCTTAAAATGCTTACAATACAATTGAACAAGCTCTCTTGCAAGAATTACAATTACAACACACCTCATAATTTGGTGAAAGAGGACTATAGAATAACTTTTGGTTGCATTGTTGCAATACAAAAATTGTTTTATTTCTGAGCACTAGCACGTCATTTAGGTGACCCCACTTTTTTTTTTTGGTAGGATAGGGGACAAGTGGTGGTGCAGTGTATTTCTTGACATAAAAAATTTCAATACTACTGTTCATTACCCCTTCATTTTAGGGTGAAGTAGAATCAGCAACAGAGCCAATCAGTGACAGAGTAGAAGGCGGGTCTTAAAAAAAAGACCTATTTAATGTCTGGGGTTCTCGAACAAAATGTTTAATCGTAGTTGACAGACTTTTGTAAGGAAGTACACAATCCTTACAAGTTTATATTTCAATATAATATTACTATGAATCTTTTCACCCCCTCTGTTTGTCCGTCTATCCTTAATGTTCATTGGTCTCCCCCCTCCCTCCTCCTCTGAGCTCCGCCTCTCACTCCCTCCCCTCCTCTTCTCTGCAGGGGGAGATGGAGGTTTTGGGGGGGTTTATGAGTTGGCAGTCCAACTGCTGAAAGGGTGGACACCTATTGGGACCCTCACAGCAGCAGACTGACACATGCACATACACACACACACACACTGCATACCCAGAGCTAGCGCCAAGGGAGTGTGTGTGCAGAGAGCAGCTGTAAGGCCAGTGGACTGTTACTGTAGTTCTTTGTTCAGGCCTGGCTCGGCTCCACTGAGCCTCTTTCTCCCTCTCTCTGTTATTCTTTCATTTTCTCTCCCTTTTCTCTCTGACTCCTAACCTGTGCTAACATTTATGCCCTTCACCATTTTTGTTGTGATCTTTCACTTAATTACTTCTCTATCTCTTTCTCAGGGTGTCAACAGGCTTTTAAAACACGTTTAAAACGATATTAAAATGTTAATCTGCTACATTTTGCTGATGGATGTCTGCATTCATACCCAGTTTATGAATGCTTTTATTGGTCACCACCCAACACTGTGGGAGTTAACATGAGCATATAGAACTGAGAAGGGTGCCACCTACAGACGCTCAAACCTTATTGACATCCCTGGGATGTACAGTGCACTGGAAAACACCACTGCAATCCATGCTTCTCCTTAAAAGTTATACAAAATAAAAAAATAAAAACACATCTCTTAAAGGGGCCCTATCATGCTAATGTTCAGGTTCATATTTGTATCGTGTTCCTTTACTGTGACATGTTTACACGCTTTAATGTTCAAATAGGTCTTGTTTTTTCATACTGCCTTTGCTGCAGCACCTCTTTTCACCCTCTGTCTAAAACCAGAGCCCAGTCTGAGCTGATTGGTTGGCTGGCCGGCTCTGTTGCGATTGGTCAAGCGCTTAGAGGTGTGTCGGAAATGTCCTGCTCCCTCGCCTATCACATATGTGTTGGTACTATGAAGGCCTTTCAGGCAGGGGGTGACCATTTACATGCACACAAACCTATTTAACACACTACAGGAAAGGGAAAACCCAAAACAGCACAATAGAGCCCCTATAAAAACATCTAAAATCGATGCCTGCCTTCTTTTATTTCCTACTTCCATCCCTACATACACACATTTCTAAATTAAAAAGGAGCTAAACTGACAGACAAAGACATGAAGAAGCATGTCATTCGGGTTTATACAGTCAACCTTTGGTACAACAGAGATCAAGCTGCTTTTTGTCAGCTCGTTGTGACTCCCCCACATGCTGTGTGTGTGTGTTTGTTCATGTGTGTGTTTTCTCCGTCTTTGTATGTTAGTGTGTAATTCATCCGTCCCTCTGGGTTTTTCCCAGGGCAGAACAGACATGTCAGTCATGTGTGTATACTTTCTTAGTAAGACAGTGTGTCACGCGGGTTTCTGAAGTGAGGGGATGAAAGGAAGCATCTTCAGTCGCCGCTGCGATCAGGCTAATTACAGCAGCTTAAGTGCTTTACCCACGGTCATCACACACTGTCAAAATACACCACTGAGCACTTGAGCGTGTGTGTTTTCATCTTTGAAGACCGCGAAGGCTTGCTTTTAACCAGCTCAGTCGCACTTTAGTGCTCTGTGTGTGTGTGTGTGTATGTGTGTGTGGGTGTGTGTGGAAGTATTTCTCACCCTCGTATTTCTTATGCATTTTTGAGCTTGTCTATAGATTTGTCCGCTTTTATTTCAAAATATATGGCAACTGGGACACATGCACTGGTGTGTTTGTGTGCAGGTGTGTGTTCATGTACATTCTCCTTTGTGAGTGGGTAAATTAATTACTCTGGGAGAGTGTGTGTGTGCGTACCTGTGTACCAAGGGTTTTTGGGTTGTATAGTGCTTGTAGAGCCCTAATGGAGTGTGGAGTGTGTGTTTACGCGCTCCCAGGCCGCTGTTTAACGCTTGGCGAGCTGGAACTAATTTACTAATTGAGTTTTGAGTCGAGGAGAAACGACAGCGAAAGAGAGGAGGGAGAGAAGGAGACTGAAATACACTAGGGTCTTTTGAAAAAAGTCATATATTTCTTAAAAAGTAGCAAAAGAGGGGCGGTTTATTTTTGAAGTCATGTGCCATTGCTCTGGTGTTTCTCTCTCCCACACACACACACAGTTCTTCAGTGCCACTTGGCACCCCTGTATTGGTGTGTGTGCACGTCTGTTGGGTAGCTGACAGGCAGCTGTGAAGGCCTGCTGGTAGATTATAAAGGAGCCTGGCATCTCCCAGAATGCACTTCTACTGCAGTTCCCCATAAAGAAGGTGGATGGTGTGAGCAGGAGGAGATTGAAGAGATAGAGAAAATATTGAATGACTTCAATGTTATTGTGTAATTTAAAGGAGAGGTGTCATGGCCATTTCCACTGATCATAATTCCATTGTTGAGGTCTACTAGAATAGATTTATATTGTGCATTTTTCCAAACTCACATTGGTTTCTCATACAGCATCTCTGTAAACTACGTGTATTCACTGAATTTCACTCTCTGCCTTTAACGGCTCGTTGTAGCTCCAATAGCTCCAGCCCCCACCCTCCCTGTGAGCACAGTGTGCTCTGATTGGTCGGGACGTTGTGAATCGCGCTGAGCTCCGTGGAGGTGTTGTTTCCTTGTTTAGGATACACAGTGAAACACAGCCAAACTCATCCTGAGCACACACAAACTCACAGCCGAAGTAAAAACAATAAGTGTGGCTTGATATTGAGTAAGAAAAAGGTTGATAAACGCTGTGAGAATGGGTCTGCAGAGAGAATTTTGCCGCGATCCCAACTGTCTGTTATCAGCCTGCAGCCAGGGAGGAGAAATCAACAGAGCTGCCTGCACTGTGTGTGTGTGTGAGGAAGTCCGTGGATTGGTCAATTTGGACCAATCAGCGGGGGCTTAACGTAACGGCTCCGCGGACGTAACGTAACGGCTCCACGGATTGGTCCATTTCGTTCCGGGTACGGCTTGACATCATGCCGTCCCGGAAGAATCAAATGGACAATGACGTATCTCCAACGAGGCGTTTTGGGGAGGTATTTTCTGTGTTAGAGTTTTACTCGCTACAGGGTGTACTTTGAGGGTTTTGACTCTGCACACCGTTTACATGCATAAAAACCTTCATAACACACAAGGGGACGGGTAATAACCGGAAAAGCATGACACCTCTCCATTAAAATGTGCAGCTACAGCTTTCACTTGGTCAGTATTAGACATGACACGATGTGAATATGTCATGCTGCCCGATAAATGATAATAAAGGGCAAAATAAAGGGCATCATAATTGCTGGATGGGGTCCCATTATGTTTTTCTGGGTTTCCCCTCTCCTGTAATGTGTTGTTTTGTGCATGTAAAGGGTCTGCAAAGGCTAAAATCCCAAAGATCTCTTCAGAAGGAGTATCTCTTTGGGTCGAGCCACTACATATTTTCCCGTAATCCCCCTGGGGTACTGACCAGAGGTACCCCAGGGTATCTCCCTGGGGTACCTCAATATTAAGGTCAATAGCAAATAAAATAGACCTGATACAACTGCATCTAAATGTTCTCTGCCTTACTGTAGAGCAGTGATTCACTGAAGGATCATTTATGTGTAGATACAAAGGGAGTCACACAGTAAATAAGAATGTGTGCTCAATGCATATTTTAAATATTTGAATCCCCTGACTCTGAAAATAAATAAAACTGTGCGTTTTTTGCCGTTTGAACACGAACATGGCAGTGGGCTACAGCTCGGTACTGTTTGTTTTAGAGATCTTCGTAAGCCACGCAGTACAAACACATGAACACATTCAACAATTTGTGTGAGCGATGCATCATAAACAGCACTTTTTTGTCACTTCTGCTCATGTGCTGTTTAAAAAGGAGAACATTTAAGGAGGTGACTCTTATTCTCTGAATGTTTGCATTATGTTAGAGCGGATCACTCCTTTGAATGTGTCGTTCCGCAGCGTCTCCGCATTAAAACGCCCTCCTGAGCCTCAGTAACAGGGGGGAGCATGGTGGGGATTTTCAGTGATTTTTATGATAAATCTTCCTCTTTCTCCCTCTTGATCTGTTTTGCCTTTATCCCCAGTCCTCCCTCCATAACTTACCCCCCCCCCCCTTCCTCTCTCTCAGTGGTCCTCATCTCTCCTCCCCCGCCTCCCTCCATCTTTCCATCCCTCCCAGGGAGAGCAAATCCCTCTTTTCCTAGGTAGGAGTGTAGGGAGGAGTGGTACGGCTTAGATCTCGGCCCCCCGCATCTTCCCTTCATCAGGCCCCCCTCCAGTCACCCCCTCCTCCCTTGCTCCATCCCTCCATTCCTTCCTCTATCCATTCTCTTGTTAAATTATGGTTTTATCCTTCTCTCCTTCCCTCCCTCTCTTTCTTTCACGCTGCCTCCTCTCGTCTTTCTCATCACATTTACATATGCATGTGAGCATTGAGCAGATGTTCTTATCAGTGGAATCATCTTTAAATCCTGCCTCATGCGTCACAACTGCTACTCAAATATAAAGAGAAAACAGTCACGTTCAAGAGAGAAGCAACTTTTCTCGCGCCGTGTTTAGTTTTG